>NC_072017.1:6045000-6327500 GCF_027791375.1 Indicator indicator
GATTCAAAAAACATCAGCAAAGTTTTGACTTTTTTGTTTGCTTGCTGCGAAGTCTTTGGCAAGGACTTTACAGCATACATAATCATAAGAACAGTATGATAAACACAGAAGGTTGCATAATACCTGTCTGTTTAATGCTGTTGTTATCTGAATTGAGTTCATAGCCAGGTTGTGTGTAACCTGAAGCTCCCCAGGTTTAGGGCTTAGTTTGTGTTTTGTACTTGGCTACTTAAAAATACCAAACACCATCTCCCCTCTCTTTTTTTTTTAAGTGACAGTGTAGCCCTGAAGAGATTGTGTCTTTGGACATAGTGCTTGGGAAGGGTCAGTGCTCCTAGGAGCAGTGTTGGGAGTTTCCTGCTTCCAGCCTTCCCCAGTTTGTGGTGGGTAAGTTAGGAGCTGCCTGTTCCACCTCCATCCCATAAGGACGGAGCAATGATCCACGTAGTCTGTGTTCTTGTTCCTTGCAGATCTACATAGCAAATGAAGGTCACTGTAAAGTAGACAGGGATGGTATGAGAGCAAGGATGAGGGATGGCTTCTCAGAATACTCTGCTGTATTTAAAATCTGCATGGCAGCAATTTGAGGTTTTATATAGAGCCTTTGGTCAACCTTGTATTCAAGTGGTAAGCTCAGCCCTGTGTTAGAGTCAAAGATTGTTCCCTAAAGGAAGGTGTTTGCCACACTTGATGATGTGTGGTGTGCTGCTTCTGAGCATCACTTTGGAATTGGTGAGTGAGAGAAGACTGACAGGAGGAATGCTAATTTTGGGTCACCCATGATCAGAACTTACATATGACGTTGTATATGCCTAATTCTGTAGAGGGTGTTGTTTCCAACATCCTCAAAGACCTTTGGATCTGAATGGCTTGGGATGCTGCCACTAAGACCTGCTATTCTGGGAAAACATTTTTACCTGCCAGAAAAATATTTTGTTTGTTTTGCTTAGTGATGTCTGATTGATCCTTTTTACTTTTGTATTCTAAGCAGTGCTTTAATGCCTGCAGAACTTTGTTTTTGACCCACTGATGCTAATGGGATAAATGGGCTGAAGTGCTTCCCTCTGATATAAGTGGGGCCTGAATCATGTTTGAAAAGCTTAGCACTTTGTTCATATAAATTTATGCCTTCTCCCTCTCCAAATACTACAATGTCTTGACATTGGCACATTTGGATCCTGAAAAGCACCATCCAGAGACAGCTTTGCTTTTGCTTGAAGCATCTGGCTCTCAACTGGTTTGGCTTTAGGCTGACAGTGTCTAAGCACCAGCCAAGTTGGAGCACTCTTTTGATGCTCTTTCCTGGCAGTGTGACCTTTATAGTTTCAGGATATTGTTTTTCAGATGTGCATTTTTAGTCCTAATGGTTCAGCTGGTGCTTCTTTAAAATTGATATATATCCAAGAACCAAGAGAAAACTACTTATGAGGGGAAACTGGAGACTGAATTAGACTGGTGAAATATTGAGGTCAAGATAACAGTTGATAACATTTGCTCTTGACAAGCCGTGCATCTTTATAACAAGAATTACAGAAGCTGCAGAACACGAGGGAAAATTACCCAAAGCTACAGATTTATTGTCTTTTCCCTTTTTTTCCCCTTCCCCAAACAGGCTGCAGTATATTGTAAAAGAGGATGGCCGTCTTTGGACTGATGTGTTATTGGCTGTGCTGGGTTTGATGCAGAGCAGCATCATGCCTGGCTTTGTGTTGAAGGCAGGAGCACAGTAGTGTAAGACAGTGCTAACAAGTTTTGTACATCATGAAAGGGGATAGAAGCAGGGAAGATGTGTCACAGAGCAGAGGAGGAGTAAGCACATGTGCTGGTTGGCCTCATTTGATTCTGACTTGGTGTGCTGGGCTATAAACATTTCTCCTCTATCTCACCTTTTGTGTTTTGCAGCCTGTCAAGGGAAACATAAACTTGCAGTGTTATTTGAGGTTTTTCTGTGCAGAGAGGTGGCTTTTAACTGCCCTTAGGAGAGAAAGCCTCCCTCCCCTGTGGGTAATCTGTAGTATCATTGCTCATGTTCTCCTGTGACCACATCTATGGAGAAAGAGGAATAAAACCTTTGTGACTATTCAACTTTGTTCTCCAAGTTCAAGTGGCTGGGAAATGTCAGTGTGGATGATGAGCTCTGGTGGTTTGGGGTTTTTGTTTGGTTGTTGGTGGGGTTTTTTGGTGTTTGGTTTGGTTTGTGTTTTGTTGTTGTTTGTTTGTTTGTGGGTGGGGTCTTTCTGTTTGTTTTTGTCAATAAAGTAATTAAAGGTTGCTTTGAAATTCCGTTTGACTTTTTCTCTTTCAACTTCCTGGCCAATATCAAGCTGCTCAACTTCAGTGTTTTTTGTGTTGTTTGGGGAAAGCATTATATTTAGAAAAACACTTTGTTATGGAACCTGTTTAACATGGAAAAATAGTTATTTAATGACCAAGGAAAGGGTCTGTGTTGCTAAGGCAACTATGCTGCAAGACATGGAAACCAAGGAGTGTGTTAGGGATTTGTGCTGCCAAGAGACCTGCCTTCGATTCCCTATGTGACCACATTGTGCTTAATCAGCCTTGGCAGTGCTGGGGAATTTTAGATGTGCTCTAGTGTCTAGTTTGTGTAAAGATTCATACATATATGTTTGGTAACTCTGCTAATGTGTTTTGGGGGGAAAAGAGAGAGTGGTGGCTTGAGTAAGGCTGTGCAGTTGATTGTAGAATAGGCATGGATCTGTCTTTTCTTCCTGTCTTTCATCATAGATTTGATGCGTGGGTGTCCTTAAGCCTTTCGCTTTCCATAGCCTCTGGGGAGATTTCTCTGCCTTGGTTGTTAGCACTGGTGTCAGGAGTGCCAGCTGCATGCCAATTTTTGGTCCTGTAGATATAACTAGCATAGCAGATACTTCTGCAGGGATCCTGTGACACCCAGGAATTGGCATGAGGGAAATTAATCTGGCTGGTTGTTGTTTACTTGCAGCTCAGCTCTTCTTTTAATATAGAATCATAGAGTTGTTTGGGTTGGAAAAGACCTCTAAGCTCATTGAGTCCAACCATCAAGCTAAGGCCATCATGGTCATTAAACTGTGTCCCAAAGTGCCATATCCACACATTTCTTGAACAGCTCCAGGGATGGTGACTCCACCACCTTCCTGGGCAGTCTGTTCTAATGCCTGACCACTCTTTCAGTAAAGAAATTTATCTTAGTATTCAACCTAGATCTCCCCTGGCACAATTTCAGGTCATTTACTTTCCTATCACTTGATACAAGGGAGAAGAGACCCCCCCCCCCCACCTCACTCCAACCTCCTTTCAGGTAGTTGTAGAGAGCAATGAGGTCTCCCCTCAGCCAAGAAAAGACTTCATAAATGACCTCAAGGCAGTGCCAGGCTGTTTCTCCTTCAAAGACCAGCCAAGAGATTGTTTAAAAACGTAAAACCAAGAAGAATTAGCAGCCTGGCAACCCAGGCTGACACAAGTTTTATCCTTTGCCTTGTCAGGGTACCCACATTTTACAACAGACATTGTGCTCCTGGCAGGATTTGCCAGCCTATCCAGTCACATTGGGCTCCTGACTCCCATTGCTGGGGTGTTTTGGTATTTTTCCAGAGTGTTTTTAGCTGCCTTCAACATGTTTTATCCATCTGGCCTTATCATGGCATGGAAACCAGAAAGAGTTGCATAGGAAGTTAACTATCCAGATCCAGATTGATACTGCTTGTGTATTTCATCATCCTTTTCTCCCAGCAGGGATCAATTTGTCCAAGGAAGAAGGGGAAGCCCACCAGCTTGTTGGCAGTGGGAGAGATAGCCACGTGGTGAAGTGTTCCCTCTGGTGCTGAGTGGGAGCTCTTCATGTTGAGATGAGGGGACTTGCTTGAAAATTTAACTTTCTGGGTGTTCTTAAGGAAAAAGAGACCATTTCTTTTCTAAACTTACCTAATATCCTGAAATATGTGCAGTTAGAAAGCTGTGATATGTCAGTACATTTAGATGAAAACCACCAAATGTTCAAGGCTAAGGATTATTTTTCATGGGTTTCCTGTTCTGCTCTTTAAAAGTGTTCGTATTGAGATATGTTCCAAGCTCTTTCTTTTCCTTGATGTTAAATTTTTTTCTTTCTTTCTTTCTTCAATTTTCTTTCTTTTTTTTTTTTTCTTTTGTCTGTTTTTTTTATACTATGGCTTGTTTTGTGCCTCAAAAACTGTGCTTAGTTTTAAATGAGCTTCCAGTAAGACAGGTCAAAGCAAAATGCTAAAAAATTTCTTTCAGTCTTTAAATGTTTGGGGATTTGCTCTAGGCATGGCTATCCTATCTGCAAGGATACACAAAAGGTGCTACTGTTAGCTCTTCAAGAGCAGGTTGTTGACTACAAAAGAACAGTGACTTGAAAACCTTCAAAGACCCTGTTCAGGCTAAATGTAATATTTAATTTTAGTTTCATGCTCTTCTTCAGGAGCTTCAAGGTCACATTGTTGAGCTCAGGTGGTAAGAATAAGAAGGACATTGGACTGCTGGAGCAGGTCCAGAGAAGGGCCTCGAAGATGATCAGAGGGCTGAAGCACCTTCCCTATAGGGACGAGCAGTGAGAATTGGGCTGTTTGGCCTGGAGAAGAGAAGGCTTTGGGGAGACCTTGTAGCAGGCTTCCAGTACCTGAAGGGGGTCTACAAGAAAGCTGGGAAGCGACTTTTTACAAGGGCTTGTAGTGATAGGATGAGAGGGAATTCATTGGAGCTTGAGGAGGGCAAATCTAGACTGAATGTTAGAAAGAAATTCATTCAAGTGAGGGTGGCAAGACATTGGAACAGGTTTTCCATGGAGATCGTGGATGCCCCCCAGGCTAGATGAGGCCTTTGGCAACCTGGACTAGTGCAAGGTGTCCCTGCACATGGCAGGGGTGTTGGGACTAGATGATCTTCAAGACCCTTCAACCCAAACCATTTTGTGAACTTGTGAATCTACGACTTTGTTAAGAAGTCGAAGGATAACATGCTCCTCACTGGAGCCAGTCACACTGTACTCTCTCTTACCAATATAAACACAATGTGTGGCATCCTTGGTTGCCAAAGCTGGTGGTGGAGGAGAACTCTGTTCTGCTTTGGTGTTTCTACACCAAGAAGTGGTTTTAAAGGTTAAAAGAGCAATCTGGGAAAAATGTCCCTTATGTGACATCAGTGCCATGCAGTGTTGCAGCAGCTGCAGTTTCTCTCTCTGACATGAAGATGGTAATAGCCTTCTTCACTCAAGTGGCAGTTGCATAAATTAGTACTTCAGAAATTCATACCAACTGTTAAGATAAAGATACACCATGGTTAATGTGAATTATTGCTGAAGGAAAAATGATGAGATAAGAAATGGAGTATCAGACACTGTTTAAACTAACCAGCTGTGGTTTCTATGATAAAGACATGTAAATCCCTTCACATGAAAGAAACCGCAGTAGGAGTGCTTTTAAATATTTTAGCCTATTTTGAATACTTTTTTCTTTTTTTTTTTTTTAATACTTTCAATTCTGAGAGGAAGTTTTCTTCTCTCTCCCTGCCACTCTGTGAAATCCTTTGAGGGAGAGGGGAGGGAGTCCTTGGAAAATGCTTCTGATGTTCAATGGACTGTGGAAAGCTAAGCTGATAAAACCCTGAATTTGGGGGTTGAGAGTTATCATTCACAAGGTAGGAAGAACTTTACTGAATAGCAGCTGATCATAGAATCATAGAATCATAGAATCAAGAAGGCTGGAAGAGACCTCAAAGATCATCGAGTCCAACCTGTCACCCTACACCTCATGACTATCTAAACCATGGCACCAAGTGCCACGTCCAATCCCCTCTTGAACACCTCCAGGGATGGTGACTCCAGCACCTCCCTGGGCAGCCCATTCCAATGGCCAACCACTCTCTCTGTGAAGATTCTACAGGGCAAGAGGTTATCTGTCTTGCGTTGCCTTTTGGACTCTGGTGCTGGTCCCCAGGAGTGCTCTGCAGCTGGAGATGGGGCTGGTGGGATGCTGGGGACTGACCACTTAGCATGGCCCCTGGTACTGCCAGAGTCCCTCTTGAGTGTTCCCCTCCTAACCAGTGTACCCTGAAGCTGAACTAGTTTACCCTTAGTGCTGGCTAAGGGGAGACAGAAGTCTGAAGGGAAAACCTGTTGTTACGGCAGCAGATATAGTTTCTGCAGCCCCTACTACAGGAAGGATCTGGAGGTGCTGAAATGTGTCCAGAGAAGGGCCATGAGGATGATCAGAGGGCTGGAGCACCTCTCCTATGAAGAGAGTTGGGACTATTCAGTCTGGAGAAGAGAAGGCTCTGAGGAGACCTTATTGTGGCCTTCCAGTACCTTAAAGGTGCCTACAAGAAAGCTGGGGAGGGACTTTTTAGGGTGTCAGGTAGTGATAGGACTGGGGGGAATGGAACAAAAATAGAAATTGGTCGATTCGGATTGGATCTTAGGAAGAAATTCTTCCTCGTGAGGGTGGTGAGACACTGGAACAGGTTGCCCAGGGAGGTGGTGGAAGCCTTATCCCTGGAGGTTTTTGCAGACAGGCTGGATGTGGTTCTGAGCAACCTGCTGTAGTGTGAGGTGTCCCTGCCCATGGCAGGAGGGTTGGAACTGGATGATCCTTGAGGTCCCTTCCAACCCTCACAATTCTATGACTCTGACTGAGACTTGCTCTTCAGATGCTGCTTCCATGTTTCCCATTTCGATCTGGTAAGATGCCAGTGTATTATATGGTGAATTAAATGACTTTTTAATAGGCACATAGCTAGTGTCTCCCCAACTCTGTAATTTAGGCATTTATGTGAATAATAGCACATGATGTATAATAGCACGTTGCCTTCAATCTTCCAAACTCTAATAGAGAGGGCAATGATGCACAAATATGTAACTTAATTAGGTCTTAATTTTTAGTACTTTGCAGCCCACTTTGTGCAGATAACTTTGTGCTGTGGTGCAATTGAATCACAGGAATAATCTGAGCAGTTAGGCTGCCCAATTAGGATTGCAGTGAGTCTGCAAAGATTTATACAACTACTCACTTAGATTTTAGTTTTCTTTCCATGGAGTGAAGTGTGCAGGAAGGCACAGTTGGGAAAAAACCTGCTTATAACTTGGTGGGTTAGTATACATTTGTATACCAACACCTAACACAGTCTCTGCTTCTCAGCCATCTCTGATGGAGCTCTATCTCTACGTGGCTGGTGTCTGAAGGGGAGCACAGGCTCCTAGCATCTGCTGAAGATGGCTGCTTGAGGGCTGGGACTTTCCTCAGGGAGGCTGTGCTCTGGGCATCTTCATAGAGGTCACAAGTGGGCCCAGTTCCCTCTGCTTTCTGTGCAAGCACCTCTGCTGTGGAGCTGCTGCTTAAGAGGGACTTTCACCCCATTGTAATGCAGAGAGCAAACTTCTATGTTGTTTCTGGAAAGGACTGGCAAGGCACTTTTGTGGGGTTTGTTTGGCCTGGTGTCTGTCAGCATCTTGGGTTCCTTGCAGTGGGTGGGATTTCAGGCAAGTCTAAATGTTCTCATTTTCAGTGCTTTTCCCTCCCCCCCATTTTTCTTTCTTTCCCATACCTCAGGTGATGTACAGTTTGCCCTAGACTTCAGGTACCTGTTTTCCCATCTGTGCCCTGCTTGGTTTTGCACCACCCTGCTCCTTTCAGGAGCATCCTTTTATTACAGCTGAAGCATAGATGTTGTGCTCAGACTGTACGTTGCACTTTCCTGTCCTTCTTTTGCAAGTGTCTGTTCTATCTTTCAGGCTGTGTACAAGTCCACAGATGCCTGAATGGCAGGAGTGAATGACACCTGAAAATATGGACCGGCTTTTGGCAGTTCTGGAGGAGTTGCTTTTGAAGTGAAAGGGTTAACTTTCCATCAGGAGACCACTAACCATAGGCTTGAGTGACAAGCAGCCCCATTATATTTTTGGGTGCAGATAGTTGTTGTTGGGGAACTGGTTGCTTTATACACACACTGCTCTCTTCGAGTCTTTGTAAGTCTTAAGTGGTCACCTTTGATAGATCTGTGAAACTCTTGGATCTGGACTTTTTTTCTGCAAGCTGTTAACTGAAGTCGTTTGTCTACTAGAGAGTAAAAAATCTAACACAGTTGCTGCAACTACTTATATTTTATCCCTAACTTGGGATTATCAGAACACAGTCTGGTACATAATTGGAAGGTAACCCCTGAGCTTTTTCCCAAGTATGGAGACGCTTTCATCACATTTAAGGTCTTGATCTCAGTGGTACTAGGAGAGTGAGAAAAACTGGTCTTCACCTTCATTTTGGGTAGAGATGATGGCTGGGCCTTCAATAGGGAGGGAAGGCAAATGGGCCCACACAGACTGGATGGGTCACTTTTTCTGGGTCTGCATCTTGGGCTGGAGAGGCTTTTATAAGGAGACTATGGAAAAGATGAGAATTGGGTGAGCTGGAATATATTACCCACTGGAGGGTAAAAGCAATGACTTGGACAACAGTACTGGTTACTTTTCTAGCATAGAGAGGCAAATAACCTGACAGATCTTGATGGTCTCCAATGATCACTTAATTAACTCAGAACACAGAGAAATTAATCACATTTGCTTGGCTTATGAAATGGCATAAAGAGGCATAAACCCGTTACTGCTCTTCAGTTGGAAAGAAATTCTTCTGAACTTGAGGGCAGCAGGATGCTTTAATCTAAGGACTATTGATTTATTTAAGCTTCAAGCTAGGACATTAGTTCTCTGAGAAAAATAGATCTTTGCCCACACATGGCTCTAAAAATATGCTTCCTGAGGTGAAAGGGTTGAAGAGTCTTCTGCAGCACATGCAGTACTGAGAAAATCATTGTGGAGTGAGTATGTTCCCAAGTGCTGAGTGTGCAATTTCTGAAACAATTTACACTTTGCACAATTCCTGTGGAGGGCCCTGGTGTGTCTGTTCTGTGTGGAATGACAAGAGAAGGAGAGCTCTGTGGCTGGTGTAGATGGCTTGCGGAAAGATCTCCAGACTGAAACTGCACCAAAGCTACTGTATAAGTCAATATGCTAGAGATATGTAAGAGATGAGTCTGAGATCAGAGAGCATTCAGAGGAGAGCTTCTCTCCCTTCCTGGGCAGCCCCCAGCTCTGCAAAATCACAGAATCAGCCAGGTTGGAAGAGACCTCCAAGATCATCAAGTCCAACTGATCACCCAACCATATCTAGTCAACTAGACCATGGCACTAAGAGCTTCATCCAGTCTCTTCTTAAACATCTCCAGGGACACTGACCCCACCACCTCCCTGGGCAGCCCATCCCAATGGACATCTTTCTTTCTGTGAAGAACTCCTTTCTAAGATCAAGCCTAAACTTCCCCCTTGCACAGCTTGAGACACTGTCCTCTTGTTCTGTTGCTGGTTGCCTGGGAGAAGAGACCAATCCCCACCTGGCTACAGCCTCCCTTCAGGTAGTTGAAATCAGGTAGTAGAAGTCAAGGCTTTCTCTGAGCAGCTCTTGTATACTGTTTGTGTGGGGTTGTCATTCCCACTTGCATGAGCTTCAGAGGCCACAGTGTGCTGGGCAGGGTCACCTTTCTATGTCTTGTGTCTTTTAGGCTCTTGGCACCACCTTATTGGTGCTTGCTTGTTTTCCCAACCAGGCTGGCTTTCTGTGAGTGATAGCCAGGAAAGGCAAAGATGAGATTGTAGGGCAGGTGGAATCATAGGATACTTTGGACTAGGTTAGAAGAGAACTTTAAAGATCATCTAGTCCAGCAACCTCTCTGCTTTGGGCAGGGATATCTTTCACTAGATCAGGTTTCTCAAAGCTTCATCCAATCAGACCTTAAGGACATCCACAACCTACCTGGGAAACCTGTTCAGTGTCTCACCACCCTTCATCATAGAAACTTCTTCCTTAGCTCCGATCTGAATCTACTCTCAGTTTAAAACCTGGTCCAGTTGCAGCAGGTACTGCTGCTCCTCTGCAGGTCTCCTTTTGCTTGGTACCAGAGCCAGACCTACTGTGGAGTGAGCTTCATCTGTGCCAGATAGATGATGTGCTGCATGCTGTTTGAGATGACAGGGACTGTCAGGATGGATCAGACCCTGTGTCCCTCTCTTTTTCAGTGCCTTGTCTGTAAGGTGTCAGTGCTTTGTGTTTCCAGAGGACAAACTAGAAGCATCTGTGCTTTTTTCCTGGGGTAATCTCTCTCACTGTTGCTTTAGCATGGTCTGTGATGGTTACAGGGAGATCCACACTTTCAAGGCTGTCAGTAAATGAATCTTAGTAATAAACTTTGTGTAAATGGAACAGCTGTGCCAAGTCTTGGTCCTCACATAAAATGTGCCATACTTAACTCCTGTGTCTTCCTGCAGGAATTAAGTTTAGTTTGCATTTATACACACACACAAAGTTGTGTCTATGCAAACAGTAATTTGCTAGACTTCCTTTTCCAAATCATTTACTGTCTTACCATACTTGGGTGTATTTCAGCAGATTTGGGTTGTTCGGGAAGAGTTTATTTTGAGGGTTTTTACATTCCCAGACCAGACACGTTACCCCTTTTGGAAATAGGTAACCCTGGTTGGTTTAGCAGCATCCATTGGGGTGACAAGCACAAATTCACAGATTTCATTGGGTTGGAAGGGACCCTCAAAGGTCATCTTGTCCTCTGCAGTGAGCTGGGACGTCTCCAACTAGATCAGGCTGCTCAGGGCCACATTGAGTCTGATCTTGAATATATTCAGGGACAGAGCATCAATGACATCCCTGGGCAACCTGTTCCAGTATTTTACCACTCTCATTGTAAAGAACTTCTTCCTGATGTCCACCCTAAACTTGCCCTGCTGCAGTTCAAAACCATTGACCCTGGTCCTATCACTACAGGCCCTTCTGAAGGGGGCCACAGGCACAGCATGTTATTTCAGAGGAGTGTGCACTGCTGTCTTCAAGAAGACAATGCTTGCACTAATGGTGTTCATCATCTCAATTCTGTTCATGTGAGGCTATGGAATTTGTAGTTCTATTTTTCTGTTTTTTAAAACGTGGCTGTATCTTGAGCAGAGACTTATACTGAAATGTTCCAAGTCCCTTTCTAGAGCCTTTAATTAATGGTTTAATTAAAAACCTGATGATATTTTGTATCTAACTTTAAAGCTTCCATCCAGTGGGCATTTGTTAAAACTGAATCCTACTGATGATATATTTCTTGCCCATCCATGTGGCTTGTTGCTTGGTAGACTCTGTGGTTCTGTCAGATACTGCTTTACCTTAGAAGCTGTTGCCTGCTGATGTTCCTACCTTTCATCTCTCTCTACTACAGCCTTCCTTTCAGTTCACTGGACTATGAAATACTTTCAAACAGAAGGATGCAGGAGGCAGGCTGCTGCTCATCTTTGTTGTTACACACACTCAGCCCTTACTCTCACACTTGCTGTTGGTCTCCCAACCAGGCTTTGTTAAGTGTGCATCCCACCACCTGCCCATCACCTGCTTATCTTGGCAAGCCTGTGCTGCCTGGGGAGTTGCATGTGGCAGTCCTTGTTTCCCAGCTCCTTGGCTTGGGTAGGAAGCACAAAGCACGCCTCGTTGGAAATGCTTCTGGAGCCACAGAATGTCAGAGCTGCTCCCAGACACTGGTGTGTGTGTTGTGCTTGGCCAGGACTGCTTTGCTTTGGTGGTGATGAGAAATTTGGGGTTGTGTGGCAGTCACTGGTGGCCTTCTCAGATCAGTCCTCTATGCTTTGGTTTGTTTAGTTTTGTTTGTTTCACTGAATTGTAAAATCCATCCACCTAGATAGTTTTATGCACAGTGCAGTAGTTCAGAGAATGGAGGGTAGCCCAGGTGAGTAAGACAGAATCTTGCCTGCAATGTAAGAATTAGGAAAAAAAAATGTTTTGGCTGCAAAGATCTAAAGTGTTTTCTTCTTTGGCCAGTAAATAACAGTTGCTTTAGAAGCATTAAAAGCTTGGATGTGTTCCAGCCTCACCTTCCAGCTTTTTTTTTTTTTTTCCATTCCCCTCCTTATTCAGCTTTATGCCAAGAAATACAGCAAGTCTAATGACTCAGATCTGAGAACTCTATTTCCTTCCATTTTTTTAGCCCACCATTTTTCTACCCATGCATATCCCATTAACTTTTAAAAAGCCACTATTTGGAGTTAACCCTGAGCAGCAGAAATTAACACTGTGCCCCACTATGGGGACAGACTGCAAGAGTTGGCCCCATTCAGCCTGGAGAAAAGGCTCCAGGGAGACCTTAGAGCAGCCTTCCAGTGCCTGAAGGGCAGGGGTGTCGGAACTAGGTGATCTTTAAGATCCCTTCCAACCCAAACCATTCTATGAATCTGTTCTCCATTCAAATGTTAAATGTTGAGGTAGCTTCCAGCAATAAAACTCAAGTGACCAGCTTTCCTGTGAAACTTCCGATGCTTCCTGCTTCTGTTCTGGCTTAAAATTAATGGTGTTAAAAACCCCCACCCTTTCTTCTGTCATTTCCAGTTCTGCATTTAGCTGGACTGTGAAAGCAAGGAAATACTGTAAGGGTGATAAATGAAAAAATTAAAAATTCATCAGGGTCACTTTGTTTTCAGATGGCAGTGGACAGAGATTCTGGTTTCTGTGCCTGCCTATACTTCCATGTAGAATCATAGAATCATTTCAGTTGGAGAAGAACTCTAAGGTTATTGAGTCCAGCTGTCAACCTAACAACACCATGGCCATTAAACCATGTGCCAAAGTGTCATGTCCACACTTTTCTTGAACACTTTCAAGGGTGGTGACTCCACCACCTCCCTGGGCAGCTTGTTCTGATGCCTGACCACTCTTTCAGGAAAGAAATTTTTTCTAATTGCCAACCTAAATGTCCCCTGGCACAACTTCAGGTCATTTCCTCTGGTTTTATCTCTTGTTAGTAGAAAAAAGAGGTCTCAGTGCATCAGTGTGTGTATATATAGACAGAGGAAAATATGAGTTTATAGGAAAAAAACCAGCAGGTCAATAAGGACAAATTCTGTGTAAAAATTGCTTGACTTGAGGAACAGTTGGAAGATTAGACCAAATAACAACATATATGTTACTTTGGGGAAAATTTTTCAAGTAGTATGTGAATGCTGCCATGCTGTTCCTAATGCAAGCCCATCTGCCAAAGTCAAATGGTGATTGAGCATTAGTCAATAATTCTATACCCGTGAATCAAATATTTTCCTGTTCTTTATTGGTTCCTCTATGTAGTGTGCTGGGGTACCCATTAGCAGAATTGTTCAGGTTGGAAAAGACCTTTAAGATTGAGTCCAACCATTACCCTTGCACACTAAGTCCAGCATTGAACCATGTCCCTAAGCATGGCATCTACATGTCTTGTAAATACCTCCAGGGATGGTAACTCAGCCACTTCCTGGGCAGTCTCTTCCAATGCTTGACAACACTGTCAGGGAAGAAATTTTTCCTAGTATCCAATCTAAATCTCACACAATCACAGAATGTTAAGGGCTGGAAGGGACCTTGAAAGATCATCCAGTCCAGCAGGATCACATATATCAGATCACACAGGAACACATCCAGGTGGGTTTTGAATATCTCCAGAGAGGGAGACTCCACAACCCCCCGCCCCCCCGGGCAGCCTCTTCTAGTGTTCCATCACCCTTAGAGGGAAAAAGTTTTTCTTCCTGTTTCCATGGAACTTCCTATGCCTCAACTTCCACCCATTGCCCCTTCTCCTGTCACTGGGCATCAGTGAGCAGAGCCTGGCTCCATCCTCTTGGCACTCACCCTTTACAGATTTATCAACATGAATGAGGTTACCTCTCAGTCTCCTCCAAGCTGAAGAGCCTCAGTTCCCTCAGTCTCTCCTCGTAAGGAAGATGTTCCACTCCCTTAAGCATTTTTGTCACTCTGTGCTGGACTCTTTCAAGCAGTTCCCTTTGGTCCTTCTTGAACTGAGGGGCTCAGAGCTGGACACAGTATTCCAGATGTGGCCTCGCCAGGGCAGAGTAGAGGGAGAGGAGAACAATATGTGCAACTTCATGTGTTGCATCAAATTAATTCTGGCTTGTATTATGGTGTTCACAACACATCCTAAGTGCAGAGGTGCCCAAGTGGTGTTCATTTTAGGGTAGTATAGGTATCTCTTTGTAGTGCTTGAACAACTTGTAACATCATGTTTAGCGTTTAGTACTGGATTGTGGTCAAGATGAAGGCATCTGGAAAAAGAGGATTGCTTCAGTTTTCTGTTGTAATAGTATATGCTAAGCTAGGAAAAGGAGAGTCCTGCAAGCAAACCTTTGCTCTGCAGTATCTTTGGTCTGAGTTTTCAAGCCTGTGCTGTGCTCTGGAAAAGAAGTAGCTCAGCTTCCAGAGTCTCCACAAACACAGGGCTACAGTTGTGTGGTGGGACACATCTCTACCAAATTGTAGCCAATATGTAGCAAAAGCACGGGAAGGGAAGAAATCAACCTCGAGTTTTAACAGCAGTGAACAAATACCCAGAGGGTTAAAAAAAAATCAAGTGGTCACTAGTATTGGATATGTAAATGAGTATAATTTTTCAAGTAGATTTTATGTGTTGATTTTGAATGTGGAAGCAAGCTGGCTTTACACAGTGGTGTTTATGGCAAGATAAAAATGCACTAACAGAAGCAAATGCTCTGTCTTGTTCAGTCAAGCGTGTCTGGAATTTTTCTTGAAGTCATCCTGTACCCCCCCACCCCCCCACCCCCACTTGGTTATGGAAGGATTTTCTGTGCTACTTGTGAATGTGCTGTGGCTGCAGAGGAGACCTGAGCTGGCTTCACAAGGTCTAGCTCAGGGCTGGAAGCAATGCGCTTGAGCTTGGGCAGCAACACGCAGCCTTGGCAGTTTGGGCTGGTGCCATCTCAGGCCCAGCAGGGCTGATGTTTATCCTGTGCTCCTGTACCTTTCTTGGTGCAGCTTGCGTGATGTTTGTTTTCACATTTGCAAGACTCTATTTAAAAGAGGAGGCTTTCTCAGTTAAGGGAAAATAATTATCCCTTGTGACAGCAGTCATGTGTCCAGCCATTCTGTCCTTTGCATCTTTACTTTGTAAAGTGAATAAAGGTTTATTACACAACACCACTTGGACTCTGCTATAATGTTATTTTATAGCACTGTAACTGAAGGTCTTTAAGCCTTACTCTTTCATAAATTGGCTTTGAGTTTCTGTGGGGAAAATGATACTGATTCATCAAATTTAAGGGATTAAGAAGAAGAGGAAATTAAATACTGTGAGAAGTGTGTTTGAATTGCAGAAACACAGACAGGGTTGGGTGAAAAAATGTTAGGAAATAGTCTGTTCTCTGTTACAGCTTTAGAGATCTTCGGTGAAAAAGAGGAGTTTTTTGTTTTTGCATACCCTGAGGAATGTGCTCTCTTGTAGGTGGGGTACCTCTGAATGCTTTTAACAGCCTAATCAGTGCATAAACAAACCCACCCCAAAGGCTGCTTTCTGAGTGGAAGGACTGTGCTTGTGTGGTATGCATTTCTGGCTGGATCCAAGTAGGGGTTTTTTGGAGGTCTTTTACATTTTTTGTAGTAACACTATGAAGAAAATAAATGGAGAACACACCCGTGGTGTTCTAGGTCTTCTCTTTCGTCAATTAGCTGTTGTTTGACAGACGTGCCTAGGAGAAAGTACCCAGCTACCTTTTCAAAGTGTATCTTGGACATGTTTTTATACTGTGCATTTTATAATGTAAAGAAAAATACTACAATATGCTCTGTATTCTTGTTTAACAGCAGTGTAAATCAGTGTAAGCTGGCAGCTTTGGTGATGGTGCCTTTGTAGGCAAGCTTCAAATGTCAGAGTACAGTGTTAGCAGCATGGGTTGCAGCATAAGCCAACTTCTGTATTAGAGGCAGTTGGATGTGTTTCATGATTTCTGGAGAAAGTAAGTATTCAGTGCCCTGGGGTGAATTTCCTTGATTAGATGTCAGCCTCTCCCAGCTGTCTAAAATCCAGCTCTTATCTGATAAGAGGAAACATTGCCTGACTGTTCAGGTTGGAGCTGAGGAGGAGGCCTGTTCCCCCTTGTGCCTTGAAGAGTCTGGGCAGCTCAGGTATGTGGCTTGTGCAGTGCTGCTGAGCATCTCCTCAGTTCAGGTTGTTTCCCTGCAGAGGATCAGAACAAGTGACTGATACTGAACTCGTTCCTGCATTTCCCAGCTGGCCTTTCCCTAGCAATGGCCATGTGCTCCTTGCTAGCTATCTTAGAGTGCTGCAAGGGATGCTGACAGAAATAGTTCACACAGCAGAACAGGGAATTTTTGGGCCATTTATGGTATGGAGCCACTGTAGAACTGCACAGAGATTTTTGATGTGTCTGTGCAGTCTAAGCAACTGGTCATCACTGGTGTATTAACTCCACATTAGAAGGAGTACTGAGCAGTTCAAGTATCAAGTTGTTGGATTACTTGGGTGGAAAGCAGGAACATCAGCTGTGCAAACTACTGTTTCTTGTTGTCCTTGGGACTGCTGTTGCTGAATTAGGGTAAGTCTGTCATTAGTCTAGAAGCAGTTGCTTTCTTCACTGTGGGGTGGCTGCTGGCCTGTGTGGTTTTTGATCAAAACATGATTAGGCATTTGGGTATATCTCTTTTTTTTTTTTTTTTTTTTTTAAAGCTTCTGGATGTCTCTTTCAGTTCATCCCTGCTATTCCTGCCGTTTCTGAACTCCAGGAGGGACTGAGTCTAGTCATTAAGTATGGGATGAATAGAGATGTTTTTGTTGTGGCATGTATCTTGAGGATGCTGTAGCCAAGATCAGTGAGACAGGCTGGGAATTACTCAGTAAGTACCAAAAGGAATTAGCTGACTATAATGACAGTCCCTCCATGGAGATGTTATGTCTAAGCTATATAAATGTGCTTGTGGACTGAGGTTTGCTCTTGCTTCAAAACCATAGCCTGCATGCAGCATGGTGAGTGCATGGGAGGTGCATTTTGAAGCTGGCATCACCAAGCAGAGAAGTAGTTTGAGTGCAGGGGAATGCCTCAGAGTAACTTCTCCGGAGAGAATGCAGTAAAGTGTACCACCTAAATGGTGAGTTGATGTGGTTCTTTCAGACATGCCTTAACATATCCAAGTGCAGAGGGAGGCAATATTTGAGAGCTCTGCGGTGTGCTTTTCAGAGAACAGTAGTAGATATTTTAGCAAAGCTCTGTGAAGAGGGTTCCAGAAGGTTTGGTTTGGAGGTACAGAGGTGAACATGCTGCAGTTTCTTTGGCAAGGATTATGTCCTTGGCTGACTGGTGTCTCCCAATAGGCACTTCTGATTTCTCCCTGTTTAAACTAGTTAGTTGTATTAGATTGGCAGGGAGGAAGTTGAACGCTCCATTTTCCTTCAGTGATGCTGAAATTAATTTGATTTGTGGCATCGAGGGAGGAATATAGGCCACAGGTAGAAAGTATTTTCCAACTTTGCTGTATCTAACAAACTTATATTTCAGATTTATTATGCTGTGCAATGTAATGCTTTACTGGTCTGAGCAAGCATTCTAGTGAAACTGAGTGTTCATTCACTGGCTTCCACTGAAACTCGGTGCTTTGCGAGTCCTTTCTCTTCCACAGACCTTCTGTTTTCTTTATTTTCTTGGACTATTGCCTAGTGCTGCCGTTTCATGCTCTTGCCATGAAGCGGTGCATTCAAACAGGGTGGCTTTGTCTGTGCTCAGGCGCCACCATTTTGAGGGGAGGGGGCTGGCGGGAGGGGGCGGCCGGCTGGTGTTTACAGGCCCCTGGAGGAACCAGGCCAAATGGTGCCCATTCATGGGGCCCGGGTAGGAAAGCAGACCTTCCCCACTGCTTCCTGGCTGGTTTACTTTGGCTCTGTGCGTTGCCTGAGCTGCAAAGAGCTCCTGCTTCTTGGTGCCCGAGGGTGGATATGTTGGGTAGGTGAAGGTGGAGTGCCTCTGCTGTTTTCCCTGCAGTCTCCAGGCAGCAGTTGAGGACATGAAGGACGGAGCCTTGCTGAATCCCTGTGCTGAGCAAGCTTTGGCGACAGGAGCCTCCTGTCCTGTGTTAAATATGTTCATCAAACGATGACTTTTGAGGCAGAGTGGTCCTCAGGTAGGCACAGCATGATTTACCTTGGCTGTCTTCCGCTGCATCTTGCTTCTGGACAGTGGCAAAGGGAATGTGGCAACGGAGAGCTCTTGCTGTGCTTGATCAGCAATAGCTGTCCTCCTCCTAAACCCCCAGTAGCCTTGTTGGAGTGTGGTAGTTCTCCAAGTCCTGTGCAGTTTCACTTGGGAATCGTGAAAGTATGATAAAACTCACAGAAGGCAGGGGGAGGATTTCCTCTTTCCGTGATAAAAATAGTCTCTGGCTAAAGAGGAACCGCAATTCCCAGAAACTTAATTCAATGCACTGGGGAAAAATGGATCTGTTGGGAAGCGCTTGCTGCAGGCTTGCTCATGAGCTCCCAGAGGGTAGATGTGTGGTACCATCTCTTTGACAGCACAAGTGCCGAGAGGAGAGTGGCCAGACTTGGGGCATGGGAGAGCAATATTCCATAGAAATTAGTTGCCTGTGGGTTAGTTTATCTCAGAGCTTTGAAAATCAGTGTTGAATATTTGGGGCTAAAGACTAACTACCTGCTGTCTGGGACTGATGTCCTCTTCAGAAACAAAGACTAGCAAAAGAAGGGAAATGAGTAGCTAAGATGACATATGTTTCTGATGTTAAAACGGACATATTTTGTACATCATGAGAGGTAGATTTTTTGTTCTGCTTTGGCAGTTCTCCCTTAAAAAAAATTATACTGTCTTTGAGCTCTGATTTTTTTTTTTTTTTTAATTTGCATACCAGAGCACAATTATGTTGTTCTCCCTGATGTTTTATTATCCCCAAATTAATCCTGAGTTATGTATGTAGGAGGCCTTGGTGGGAAAAATCCATAAAGAGGCAGTGTGGCTGAGGGGGCTGGTGTGGCAAGCAGAAGTTGAAGTGGGACCAGCCTGGCTACAGGCTGTTCTGGAGGTGTAGGATGACTGTATACTGCAGCACACATGCTCTTTTCACATTAATTGATGAGGTTTAATAATGAGCAATGCTTCCTGCTGCAGTAACAGCACCATACCCCTGGAACAGGTACCAATTCTTATAATGTATCCACTCCCTGATTCCCTACCAGTTAGAGGGAGAACAAAGCTGTCCCTGTTTCCTCTGTGCAAGTTGTATTTTGACAGGTAAGATGCCATAACAGCAGAATAGCAAATTTGACAAGTTCTACCGGATGGGTAGTGCATGCAAGACTGGATTTTGTTAGTAAGTCACATGAAATAGGGTAAGTTTAAATGCATGAACTGCTGCTGTGTTGGAGAACTCCATCTCAAGTTAATTAGTCAAGTCTCCTCTCTGTTTAACTTGCTAATATGCTTGCTTATCGCTTCTTCCGATGTAAAAAAGGCTTGTAGTGATTCTGCTCTTACGGACCATGGGGAACCAAAGCATTCAAAATATGAACTGCAGTCCTCTTACCAGTTACCATAGAAATCTAAATAAAGAATGCTCTGCAAATAGTGCAGATATAGCACTTAACTTTCACAGCTCTCACTTTCTTAAACACATGCCAACGGTTAGATTTCTGATACCCATGATCTGGTACTAACTGATGGTTGGTTACTAACTGGTCAGTAAGGGCTGCTGCACACACTGTGAATAAAACTGCTGTACTTACACTGTTTGTAAAGTATTCTCTGTCTCAGAGAACTTTGCCATTACTGATTTCTAACATCAGTTTGTTATTCAGACTGGCCATGGTAAACAAGACCAGAAAAAGCTGCTTTGCATTCTTTAAAGAGCTGCAAAATGCTCAAGACTTTATGGATTATGGATGAGTTGCCTGCAGAACTGTTGCTCTGACTCCAGCAGGAAATGTGACCCAGTGACATGCAAAGCAGCCAGCTTAAAGCTACAGCTGGAAACTCAGGAAGCCACAAGGTGTCTTGTCTGGAAATGTGGTTCTGAGGGCCACTCAGACTCTCCCCGGTCTGATTTTCTCACTCAACTTGTTGCGTAGCCAAAGAATGGGGAATAGAGACCTGCTGGCTTTTGGGGGTCTTTGCCTTCTTCAAGTGGCACAATCTGTCCTATGGCAGGTCAGTTTATGACCTAATATCCTTTTAGGAGCTGAGAATTGTTGTAGAATAAAGCTGCTCCAGGTTATCCCCACTGTCTTTGGGAATAATTATTATGCATGTCTTACCTGGTGGGACCTGATGGTATTTTTCACCACTTTTCACTGTTTTCAAAGTAAGACTTTTTTTTTTTTTTTTTTTTTTTTAAAGCAGTCTCTGTGGTTTCATCAGTTTTCATCTGTTGCCAGTCATCTCATATAATGTAAATCACTTTCATATTGCATTGATTTTATTTATTTATTTTATTTTCCTAGGGCTGTCTGACTGCTAGTAGTAACCTACTTGCAGAATAAGAGCTCTAAGCATGTAAGAATTTTAAATGAGTTTCCATCTGGTGTTGTTCTTGGCTTGGGAACAGGAATAAAAACGTTTCACATTTTTACAAAGTAGGGGATTTTTTTTCTCCTCCTGATAGTTAAAAACTGAATCTGAAAAGCAAAATGGAAATTTACAGATTTCCAGAGCTATTTCACTGAGCTCTGCCCTTGCATTGGCTTGCAGCTGAGGGAAACCAAGCAGCATATGCACCATGTGATGGAATGGGCAGACTGGGGATTTTTATGAGCAAATCTGAGCTGGTTTGGCTTCCCAACATCTCTTTAAGCAATGTAGTTGTACTTCTGAGATGCTCTGCTCTTGGATGCTTCTAAGTTAGCTCTACTAATCATCTGTAATTAACCCAAATACAGTCCCCATGCCTACATCACAGTCAGGAGCTGGACTGGATAATTCTGTGCAGTACTTCTTTGGGTGTTGGCATTCCAGTAGCTACCTAACAACCTGGTGCAAGTTTGGAGAAAACTTGGCAGCCACCTTGCTCTGTTGGCTCTGGGTGAGGTGGTTGGTTGGAACTTCTTGTCTGGAGAGTGCTGAGGCTTTTGCAGATGTTGCCAGTTTTGCTGTATTTGTCCAGAAGACACAGGCACCTTTTTAATGAAGGGGATGATGTCACTTGAGGACAGGTCTCTTGTTCTTATTGTCCATGTCAGTATTTGGTGAGGTTGGTGCTGCTCTGTTGTTGTTCTTCAGCTCTGCACTGTGCATGCAGCAGAAATGGCCATGCAGGATGCTTCACCTTTGTGTCACACTCATCTGGTCTGACCAGTGTGCTTAACTTGAGGTGCCTTCATAGGGAAGTCACAGAATCACAGAATCAATCCAATTGGAAAAGACCTCAGAGATCATCGAGTCCAACCTATTACCTAATACCTAACACCTCCTGACAACGAAACCATGGCTCCAACTGCCACATCCAATCTTTCTTTGAACACCTCCAGGGATGGTGACTCCACCACCTCCGTGGGCAGCACATTCCACTGGCCAGTTACTCTTTCTGTGAAGAACTTTCTCCTCACCTTGAGCCTAAACTTCCCCTGGCACAGCTTGAGACTGTGTCCTCTTGTTCTGTCACTGGTTGCCTGGGAGAAGAGACCAAACCCCTCCTGGCTACAACCTCCTTTCAGGTAGTTTTGGAGAGCAATGAGGTCTCCCCTAAGCCTCCTCTTCTCCAGGCTAAACACCCCCAGCTCCCTCAACCTCTCTTTATAGGGCTTGTGCTTGGGACCTCTGACCAGCCATGTTGCCCTTCTCTGGGCATGTTCAAGTATCTCAATGTCCTTCTTAAATTGAGGAGCCCAGAACTGGAGGCAGTACTCAAAGTCTGGTCTAAGTCATATTCCTTCCCATGGCTCCATGGGAATGTGCAGAGGTGAGGAAGTGAGGAGGGATAAAACAGACAACTTTCTCCATTTCTTTTTGAGGTCAAAAGGATCTGGAGGAGGTTTTTTTTTTTTTAATTTAATGGATATTTGATGTTTCAGCTCTGCTTTTTTTTTGATGTCCTGCCAACAGAGAAACAGTTGTTCCAGTAGCAATTTAACCAAACTTTTGTCACGATAAACTGATCTGAACTCAAAGTGATGTTTAAATTTTTTTAATGGATCTGCAGTTTTGCTCTCTCTCTCTTTTTTTTTTTTTTTCTTTTCCATGTCCTACTTTCTAAAAAGCCTACTTGGCAAATCTCACAACTCTTGTATCAGTTGACTATTGGCTGCATTTTTAGCTGCTTGCAAAAATAGTAGATGGCAGAATTTTAGCTTAGATTCGTGCTAATATGGTGTTGCATTTCTTTTCCTTCACTAACTTGTCCAAATTTAAAGCAGTTCTCATGAAGCATAGTATGGTAAAGAAAAGTGGAATTTAGGTACAACACTGCCAAATAATTACAGTCTAGTGCACTAATGTAAATGTTGCTTGAAATACTCTTAATTGCATTTGAAACAATTTCAGCTGCAAAGTAATAGTTTTTTTTTTTTACTTCTGGTTGGTGCTTGACTGCTTGTACCTATTGGCTCTTCTTTCTGTCCTCCAAAAAAATACAATACATTTATTATTTTTTTTTCAACTCAAAACTCAAATATTTTTAGAATCATGGAATTGTTTTGGTTGGAAAACACCTGTAAGATTGTCGAGACCAACCATTGACCTAACACCACCGTGGCTATTAAACCACAACCCAAAGCACTATGTCCACATGTTTCTTGAAACACCTCCAGGCATGGTGACCACCACCTCCCTGGGCAGCCTGTTCCAATACCTGATCACTCTTTCAGTTAATAAATTATTCCTAATATTCAACCTAAACCTCACCTGCCACAATTTCAGTCCATTTACTTTCATCCTGTCACCAAATACTGGAGAGAAGAGACCAACCCTGCCTCACTCCAGTCTCCTTTCAGATTGTAGAGGGCAATGAGGTCTCCCCTCAGTCTCCTCTTCTCCAGGCTAAACAACCCCACTTCCCTCATCTGCTCCTCACCAAACCTGTTCTCTAGACCTTTCACCAGCTTTGTTGCCCTTCTCTGGACATGATTCAGCACCTCAGTGTTCTCTTTGTAGTGAGGGGCCCAAAACTGAACCAAGTACTTGAGGTGCAGCCTCGCCAGTGCGGAGCACAGGGGCACAATCACTTCCCAGCTCCTGCCTGGCCTGTTTGCATAGGTTAGGCACTTCCATCTTCCCCTCTTCAGAGGAACAGAGATTCACAAAACAGCACAGAATTGCTGAGTTGAAAGTTAGAAAAGAAAGGTGAAAATTGTTAATTCACCAGTTCCTGAGTTCCCTTCCAACCCAACCTATTATTCCATAATCCTGAGGTCAATGAGAGCAGGGAGGTTGATGCAAGATCTGTCTGCACTACTCATGAGCCATGCTTGGGGACAGAAGATACACCTTGGAGTGAGGAGGTGGAGCTATGCTGCTTTCAGAGCAACAGTCTTGTTTGTTTCCTTTGTTTGTTTGTTTTTAATTATAGTCTGCAGCATCAAGTGAAATTGCCAGACTTTGCAGCCCTGTGATTTTAAGAACTGCCTGTAGGTGTGCAAGCCATTCAGTTTTGAGCTCTGCAGAAAAAAACTGC
Source organism: Indicator indicator (assembly GCF_027791375.1). Classification (NCBI taxonomy): domain Eukaryota; kingdom Metazoa; phylum Chordata; class Aves; order Piciformes; family Indicatoridae; genus Indicator; species Indicator indicator. The sequence goes on from NC_072017.1 coordinate 6,068,520, forward strand.
TTCAACTGAATGTCTTCAGTTAGAATTGAAACTGAGAAAGGATGAATGTGTAGAGGTACAGAAGATTTTCTGGTAGAGATGTTCTCATGCACTGAAGAACATCCTTTTAGCCAAATGGTGTTGAGTAGAATGAAAATTAATATTACAGCCAAGCCAGTGAGTTACTGCTGGAAAATGCTATCCTTATTCCTTTGTTAGGGATTTATTTTTTGCAGTTGTCTGATGTGGCCCAGCCCCTTTGTTTTAGCCAGCTCTGGTGCTTTGTTGAACTCTTAATTCCCAGTCACTGGGAGTTAAATGCATTGTTGGGGTTTGTCATACTCCTTCTGCCCCATTCCCTGTTTTGCTGGGTTAGTTCCCTGTGCGGGCTTCCTGCCCAATTAAGTGGGTACCAGAACAGGCACAGGAGGATCAGGAGATGTGAGAAACTTCCACGTGGTATGGGAGACTCAGGGTGTGCTTAGCCCTCCAGGAAAGTGGGAATCCTACTGAACAGAAGCATTCTGGAAATCTAGATGAAAGCATTCTGAGGAAAGAGGAGAAGGACCCCTCACAGAGAAGCAAAACTCACCTAGTTCTGTTGTCTCACTGAATGCATTGGTGTAGGATTCAGGATGCACTGGGTTTTGTTTTTTTCAGGATCATCAGAAGTTTATTGAGGTAGGGAGCGAGGTGATCTGTCAGGGCTGTTGCAACCTAGATTGCCCAGTTTGAAGACAGACATTGAAATGCAGTGGGTATTCATCTCCATTCAGAACTTCATGGGTGAAAATGCAGCTTTCTACTCTTGACTCTCCCTAGTATCTTTCCATGTGTTGCTGCTGTTGCCATTTGTGATCTGTGCTCCTGGTGGGCTGGTAATCCTGTTGTTTATTTTGTGTTATGGATATGAAGTCCCAGAAGTATTGTCCTTTGAGTTTCCTTTGAGGTGTGAGAAGGCGGCTGACCTCTGTTGCATGCTCACAAATAGTACTGTGAGAAATTGCCTCTTGCCTGTAGAGAACCTGGCTTCTCCTCCAGCAGCAGAGTGGTTACTGAGCCTTTTTTACTCTGTTTGTCTTTCCCTGACAAAGTAAATACACAGTAATTATCCTGCTGATTACATGGTGCAATTTTCTTGTTAGTTTTAAATTGCAGCAGTTCTGTGCCACTGCCAGCTTTAAGGACCTTTGACACCAGCTTGGCCTTGACTTTTACAGTTATCAGATATGTATCACCCTGCAGTGATCTGTCAGAAAAGGAAATGGTGTGAAACATGAATGGACTTGGAGAAGAAACATTTCTAATAGTTCTCTAACGTAAGCATTGGCAGCATAAAGCTTCTGTGCTGTGGAAGACTGATGCAGCTGGTAGTGGTTTAATCAGTCACAGAATCACAGAATGTTAGGGGTTGGAAAGGACCTCCAGAGATCGTTTAGTCCAACCCCACTGCCAGGTCAGGATCACCAAGGGCAAGCTGCACAGGAACGCATCAAGCTGGGTTTTGAAAGTCTCCAGGAAGGAGACTCCACAACCTCTCTGGGCAGCCTGTTCCAGTGTTCCAGCACTCTCACCATAAAGAAGTGTCTCCTCATGTTGAGGTGGAGCTTCCTGCGTTCCAGCTTGTACCTGCTGTTCCTGGTTCTGTCATAGGGCACTGCTGAAGGGAGCCTGGCACCTTCATCTTGACACCCACCCCTCAGGTATTTATAGATCCCCTCTCAGCCTTCTCTTCTCCAGACTAAACAGCCCCAGTTCTCTCAGTCTGTCTTCATAGGAGAGATGTTCAAGTCCCCTAATCATCCTCATAGCTCTCTGTTGGACTGTCTCCAGCATATCCCTGACTCCCTTGAACTGGGAAGCCCAAAAGTTGACACTGTATTCCAGTTGTGGTCTCACCGAGGCAGAGTTGGAGGTCCCTAGACCTGCTGGAGACACTTTTCTTGATGCATCCCAGGGTTGGCCCTCTTGGTTGCAAGGGCACACTGCTGTCCTATGGAGAGCTTGCTGTGCACTAGGACTCCAATGTCTTTCTCCACAGGGCTGCTTTCCATCAGGGTGACCTCTAGTCTGTACTCGAGCCTGGTGTTTATTCCTCCCCAGATGCAGGACTCGGCACGTGTCCTTACTGAACGTCATGAGGTTTGCCTGCACCCAGCTCCCAGGCCTGTCCAGATCTGGTTGGATGGCAGCACAGCCTGACAGGGTGTCAGCCACCCCCTACCCCCAGTTTTGTCATCAGGGAACTTGTTGATGACGATATTGAACAAAATTGGACCCAGTACTGATCCCTGGGGAACACCGCTGGCCACAGACCTCCAACTGGACTCTATGCCACTGATCACAACTCTCTGAACTCTGTTGTTGAGCTAGTTTCCAATCCACCTCATGGTCCAACCATCTAACCCAATTTTCTTGAGTTTATCTGCAAGGATGTTGTGTGAGATGGTATTAAAAGCCTTGCTGAAGTCAAGATAGATGATATCTACTGCTCTCCCTTCACCTGTCCATTTGATCATGCCTTCATAGAAGGCTATCAGATTAGTCAGGCATGATTTCTCCTTAGTCTACACTTGGCTACTCCTGTAGTCATTGCATTGACACCTTTCTGAGAACTGGTACTTGCAGTTGGGTACCCTGCAGCAGCAGCAGCATCTCAAGGGAGAGCTAAGATGTTGTGCATGAGCTCAGGTCTCCCCCTTTCATCATGAAAGATTTGTTCTTTCATGGAAAGTTTGCATCAGTGAATACTTTGGAAAAGCCTGCATAAGTAGCTGCATTTTGATAATGTTATTTAGTTGTCATGGGTACTGTCCTGGAAGGATCTGGAATCATAGAATCAGTCAGGGTTGGAAGGGACCACAAGGATCATCCAGTTCCAACCCCCCTGCCATGGGCAGGGACACCTCACACTAGATCAGGCTGGCCAGAGCCTCATCCAGCCTTGCTCAAACACCTCCAGGGATGGGGCTTCAACCCTGTGAGACACTAAGGGTCATCTAGGTCATTTTAAGTTGGACTTGATGATCTCAAAGGTCTTTTCCAACCTGATTAATTCTGTGATCCCCTGCAGTTGCTGAGGGAAGGTTGTGATCTGTGATGCCTTAACAGTTGAGCTGTTTTTAGTATTTCTTGATCTAAACCAAGATGTGGACTTAACTTGCTGCATGTTTACTCATAACTGCAGTTCAGTAAAGTGAGTGAGACAAACCCTGTTTTGAGTGTCCTGGTGCTGCAAGTTGTTTCCATGGATTGCAGTGTTGAACACCTGTGAGCTGGTGCAGGAGGTCACTGAAAGCCTAACTCTGTTAGGAAAGTGATAGCTCCTTCCTCCAGTCAGGGGCTCAGATCCATACATTATCCTGGAGCTTAGCAATTGTTCAGTCTCAGGTTTGCTGTTGCTCACAGATGTGTTCCACCAAACAGAGTGACTAAATGGATTGCTTTAGGAGAAGGCATTTACGGACCCTTGGGTTTTCCATGAGTTAAGATTCATCCTAACATCAGCTTTGTGATTCACTCAAATGTGGGTATTCATTCTGATCCCTTGGAATGTTAAACTCATACAGTAGGCTTGTCTTGTTACTAGCTGGCATCAATTGCTGCTTCGTTTATCATTTTAAAAGCCCCAAATATTTATGTAGCTGCTTTTTTTTGTTTGTTTTCTTTGTGTGTGTGTTTTGTTTTTTTATAAAATGCATTACCTTTATCTAAAATAAAGGAAAACACAAGAGTACAAAACAACAGGATAGCTTAGGTTTACTGATGATAATGAGTACTTGCTTATTACCTTGTGTCAGTGGCTCTGGAGATATTTTGCAGACATTCAGCAAGCCTCTCTTGTCCTGGAAACTAGGAGTTAAGAATATCAGAAGATATTTGATTCTGCATTACAGCAGTAGGTGACAGTAGGCTCTTCACTCATCTTGCCTGTCTCATGTGGGTATGTTTGGCTGAATACCTGAAGATCCATCTTATCTTGCATGGGCTTGGTTAGTCTGAGGCTCCTCTGACTCTTCAGATATTCTTATTTGTGAGTAATAGAAGACATTGGTTCTGTATGGCTCTTGACATATTTCTCTTACTGGTTTACCTTTTTCTTGTATTTTGCTATGGTTCTCTGGTTTGGAGGCAGTGGTGAGACCCCCTTTGACTCTTGTTTTGTACACAGGATATACCTCAATGGAGGGTCTCTAAGCAGTGTCAAAAGGAGTTATTCATAACTCATAAAAGATGTTACAGGTTCTCTCTTCCAGGTTATTTTAACACACCTGTCAAGAAGCCACAGGTATTACCTCTGGTCACTGTGGTTTTTAGTAGGTTTATAAACCATCCCACAGTGAGCTTAAGCAATTTGTACAAAGCCACTCTCACTGTTTGTAGTAAAATGAACCCCTTGCCCTTCCATTCTCTGAGCTGTTGCTCTATGTTTAGCCTCAACTACAATTTTCCATTAGCCTAATATTGAAAGAAATCTCATGGTGCTGATTCAGCTGATACATGGATAGGTGCAGTTATATACCTTTTATGGTACTTGAGAGGACTAAGGAAGTCTGAGGTTCTCAGGGATTTCAGCTGTACTCTCAAACTGTGCAAAGAAAAGAAATGTTATCCTTGCTGAACTGCATCTCCAAAGAAGAAATGGAGGCTTGAGAATCAAGTTATAAATGGAAAAAAAACCTTTTAGCATTATCAGTTGAGGTAGAATCATAGAATGGTTTGGGTTGGAAGGGACATCCAAAGCCCACGCTTAAATTACCGTGACTGAAGGTTCTGTTGCCTGTGGTGCTGTCTGTCTCCCTTAGGAAGGGCTGCAGGATGCTTCCCTGGCTTCTCTTTTATTTTCTAAACTTCAGCTGCCTTTATTCTGTAGTGTTGGTGCTTTCTCAAGCTTGATTTTTACTCTGATGCTGTTGTAACTGTTGCATAGACTATTAGACTTGAAGGAGCACTGGCATCTCCTTGTCGCGTAAATGCTTCTCTGACCAGGCATCCAGTGTATCGGGACTTGGTGACGTTTCTCCAAGTGAAACCATGTTGCTGGTTGTTGATCTCTGCCTCCTGCATCTGCTGGAGCTCCCAGGGCTTTTGAGTATTGCCCAGCTTGGCTGATGCTTCTGACTAAAGGCATCTCCTTAAAAACGGTTGTTACTGTGGGCAGTGCATGCCAGATACTTCTAGATCCTTTGTGGGGGACTTTTGCTTGACTGATATTTGGGGCACCCTTGCCTTCCTTTCCCAGGTGGCAAGGAGAGATCAGGGTTGTTCTGGTGTCACAGAATGGCTTAGGTTAGGTTGGAAGGCACCTCAGACATCATCTACTCCAACCTCCCTGCTATGAGCAGGAACATTGCTTCATCCTGCTTCTGGACCTTCAGGGAAGGAAGAGGACCTATTTGTGCTGAAATTAGACCAGGCTCCCGTCAGAAATTTATAGGAACCCATGTGTGGATTACTGTAAGATTCAGATATAGCCTCAATGAGGTTTCTTTTTTTCTTCCCCACCCTCTCCTATTTCTAATCAGCACTGAAAACAAAGAATGGGCAGGATAAAAGTCGAGGATGCTGGCGAGGTTGTGTGTGTCATGTGAGTCATTAGCCCTGGCAGTGCTCCTGGCCTGCTGCCTGTGCCAGATTTGGTACCTTTCAATGAAATTTAAAGGTGTGATGAAAGATTATGGGCACATTTTCACATCGCTTTGGACTGCTCCAAAAGCAGCGTTTCAAAAGCTGTTGCAAACAGCAGCTGTTGAAAGGTGTCTGTCTGTCTTCTTCAAGGTGTTAAACCATGCCTTTTCCTCCTCCCTGGCCCCCTTGGTTTGCCTCCTGTCCATGCTAACCAACTTGAGGACCCAGCAGGAAGTGAACCCCTTATAGAAGATGCATATTTGCAACAGGGTTGCTGTGAGGAGCTGGCTGAGCCACTCTGAAGGCCAACTGCTGCTGAGAGGGACAGTTGGCTTAAATCAGTGTAGATGTAAAACTGTACGTAAAGCATTTTACTCTACTGGCTGTGGAACAGCAGCTTTGACTTTTACTTTCTGCAGCTGAATGTATGTGAAATGATTCCCTAAGCTAAGCTGAGTGTTGCCTCTTCTTACTCAGTTTAACCTGATGAGTCCAGGACTCAGTATTCCATTTAAGTTCTGCCTGCAGGAAGTTAAAGACAGTTCCAACTCTTGTCTGTTCATATTTTGAGTTTCTGCTGTGCATCCTAGCAATGCTAAATTTCACTGTTGCCTTTAACGATTTTAATGGATTTTAACAAATTTCACTGTTGTTTTTTTAACAATTTCAATTGATTTTAAATGAAGATTCTGAGTTGGCTGGCCTTGCAGGCATCTAAAATGTGTGCCTGTGTCCATCCACATGGATACTTACACATCTGTACACACATGCACACATCTCTAACAGGAAGTCTTGGAGCCTGCTGGCTCTCCCCCAGTAGATCTGAGATTCCTAGCTGAGTAAGCTGGAAACAATGGGAATTATTCTTCCTGACCTCTGTAGTCTTCAGCTGAGGTTGTGGGTGCATACTTCTCATAATACTTTCTGGCAAATTCTGGCTCTGCTTAGGTGATGAAGGATGTGGTAGAGAGTTTTAATGTTTTAACTTGAACATAGAAGATTTCACCTCAACACGAGGAGAAACTTCTTTCCAGTGAGGGTGACAGAGCACTGGAACAGGCTGCCCAGGGGGGTTGTGGAGTCTCCTCTGGAGACTTGCAAAACCCACCTGGATGCATTCCTGTGTGGACTACCCTAAGTGATGCTGCTCTGGCAGGGGAGTTGGACCTGATGATCCCTTGAGGTCCTTTCCAACCTCTGATATACTGTGATACTGTGACTTTCAAGTGGTCCCACTTCAGCCATCCGTGTTCAACCTTGGTGTAACGGTGTGGTTGTTTTGTTCCTAGAGCTGAAACTCTACACTCCAATGGGTTCTGAGACCTCTTGGAAGAGGCACATGTGAGGAAAAATACTTGTGAGTTCCAAAGGAGTTCTAAATTTATTTTTCAGTTGCAGCACAGACATCAGTCTAGGGTCTGTAAAATTAATGTCTGAATTCCCATCTATTTACTGGAGGCTTTCTCAGTACTTCGGTTTGTTCTGCTACATGCTTCATTTCTTGTTGTAGAGAACCTTCTTTTTCACTTTTAATTTCATAATACTTTGCCTCATTTGTCACAGTTTAGTCTCAGAGAATCAAGGCACAGACAACTCTAGAACTTTCCTGTCCAAGCCAGCATCACTTGTGTGCTCCTGGTCGTTATCAGTGCTCACTTACAAAGCTATGAAGCTCCACTATCTCAGTTGAAGAGGTTACATTTTTGTTGCTGTATTGATTAACTTAACTGTTTGAGTAAATTTGACCACCTGTGGCTACTGGTGACCCTAGATTCCTGCAGTACCTCCAAGCAAAATGCTAAACATAGCTAACATTCCTGGTACAGCATGAGTGGGCATGTTGGGAATCTGGGGGCACTAGGACAAAGCACTGCACTGCTTATCCAGGGCAATCTTTTGGATTTTTTTTGGGGGGAGGAAAGCCTTGTTCTGTGTTAAACTCAATTTGGGAGCACAGCATTGAGAGGTGAGGTTCTTCTTGCTGTGTGATGCCCCTCAATTTCTTGGATAATTCTGTGTGAATTGGAAAAAAAATCTGTGCTGGTAGAAAACAAACCCACACACACACAAAATCAATACAATTCTTTGGAATGTAGGCTTTACTTAAAACAGGGGGATGTCAGGAAGTTTTAATTCGTAGCTAGAAGTGATGGGAACATAAATAAGCTAGGCTGAGGGGACATTATTAGGGTGAATTTTGTTGGTTCCTTTTGGAGCATCTGGGAATAGCTGCAATCAGGTCAGTGCTGAGATGGTTATTTCCTGTGATTTAATGGAAGTGGTTGTAGCAATGTAGAAGGTGTTTTACTGAAAGACTCCACAATATTGCAGCAACATCAGAACTTCTCTAGTTTGACTTTCTGATACTGACCTAAGGTGTAAATATAACCATTTGGCAGTGTGATTATGTATGTGTGACCCTTAGGAAAATTTCCTTCAAATTCAAGAGGAAACCTATCTAGAAAATTGGTTAATTTAATACAGACAGAGCTGCTTCTCCTGTGTGCATGTGTGAGGTTATTTAAACAAACACAACACTTGCTAATAAAAATCTAGATCTTAAAATCTTAAGAACTGAGAACTTAGAAAGAACCTACATGAGCATATTTTGAGCAGAGCAATGCAGTTATTAATTAATCTGCAGTATTACTGTTGTTATTTTGTCAAATAAAATGTTTTTTCAGAGATCATATTTTAAGAGCTTTCTAATGAAGCAACTTCATTTTTGTGTTATAAGATATTAAATAAAGATTTACAGATTTAAAGATTGCATCGGGTTGGAAGGGACCCTCAGAGGTCATCCTGTCCAACCCCTCTGCAGTCAGCAAGGACATCTCCAACTAGATCAGGCCACCCAGGACCACATCAAGTCTGATCTTGATTGTCTCCAGGGATGGGACTTCAACCACATCCCTGGGCAACCTGTTACAGTATTTTACCACTCTCATTGCAAAGAGCTTCCTCCTTCTGTCCAACCTAAATCTGCTGTGCTCCAGTTTTAAAACGATGGAGAAACTGTAACACTGCTAAAAGATCTTTGATTTGTGGCATTTTATGATTAATTCCCACAGATCCACATTGGATCTGTGAATATATGTTGTATTTCTTGGCTGTGCAATCATACATGAGCAGAAATCTTTACTAAGAAATGCCTTTTTTTGCGTAAATGTTTTTTTTTTTTTTGTCTGCAGTCATCAGGGATTTTCAAATGAGTATAGAATATGCTTGTGTGCTGAATTAAAAGAATATGGCTAAAATTAGAGGAACAAACTTTTGAAGCCTATAGAATGGTTAAGGAAAAGTTTTGTATAGAATCATAGAATTGTTAGGGTTGGAATGGACCTCAAAGATCATTTAATTCCAGCCCCAGTGCCATGGGCAGGGATACTTCACATTAGATCAGGCTACCCAGGGCCACATCCAGCCTGGCCTTAAAAACCTCCAGGGATGAGGCTTCCACCACCTCCCTGGGCAACCTGTTCTGGTGTCTCATCACCTTCATGGTGAAGAATTTCTTCCTGACATCCAATCTGAATCTACCCATTTCTATTTTTGTTCCGTTCTCCCTAGTCCTACCACTACCTAACACCCTAAAAAGTCCCTCCCCAGCTTTCTTGTAGCCCCTTTAAGATACTGGAAGGCCACAAGAAGGTCTCCTCAGAGCCTTCTCTTCTCCAGACTGAACAGCCCCAAGTCTCTTAATCTGTCTTCATAGGAGAGGTAAGGCAAGATGTAGCCAAGTGGTCACACTAAGAAGCATATGAAGTCTTCAGTCCATGCAGAAAGCGTATGTATGGTGCAGGAATAACAAATCTGGCATATAAGCACCAAATTCCTTTTTGTCTAACAGCCACCCTTGGAGTTTGCTCTTTAGGTTGTGGTTCTTGTAGTTGATGATTTTGTATCATCTATCTTCCTAATTTCTGTAGAATTGTTGCTAGAATAGTTAATCATCATTTTCTGAGGAGAAACAGCAAGATCTTCTCTACCAGTGGTCTCTTTTTTTTTTTTAAAACAAGCAAACAGAAAAAATGTAGATTAGGTAGGAGGTTTTAGCCTCATGGTAGAATTTATGACGCAGTAGAAAGATGTATACTTGTTTTTTGAGGATGATCAGGAAATGAATCTCATTCTTTTCATCAGGTTATTGTAGTATGAATGGATCTCCCTGTCAGAGGTAGGGAATTGAGGGAATACTGCATAGCATTAGAACTGCAGTGTTAAGTAAAACCGATAATTGATCTAAATATCTTCCCTTCAGTGAGAATTGAGTGCAGCTGCCATATTCTTCATTTGCTTTGCTTCCTTAAGAGATCAGTGAGTCAGCTAACCAGCAAAGATGATTAATAAAAGAAGCTAAATAAGGATTTTTTTTTTTCTATTAACCACTTGCTATTCTGAGCAAGGACTATTCCAATTACTCACTGGCTCTGCTTTGTTAAAAAAACCACTCCCAAACCAACAAAAATTCCAAGCAATGTCCATCCGCAAACGCCCCAAACAACCAAAAGATCCCCAGATGCCTGACAGATGCCGTATTTGAGGTGATGGAGAGAGGACAGGTGTGATTGTTGCTCCAAACAGTGACTCCTCCTTAAGTTTACTAAGCAGGTCTGTAATAATCTCTTCCAAATCATTCATAGGCTTGTGTAAGATCTTTTAGTGTAGGGGAAAAAAATGTACTGTTCATGTTTTTGTCACTTTATTCTCCCCATCCTCCCCACTCCCCAAACCAGAGTGGCAGAGGGTTGTAAAATAGGGGAGATGATCTTTTTTTTACAGCTAAGCATCTATTGTACAAAAAGTTTTGAATAAGTGCTGGTGTGCAGAGTCAATATGGTTTCTGTTAGCACCCACTGCCTAAGTTAAGGCTTCTTCATTGTCTTTTAACTGGCTTTGAAGTCAAAATTATGAGGCCTCATAACAGCATCATTAAAATTGATTATGACTAAAGCTGGAGAGAGGCTTGAGCCTTTTATTCTGCCTTTTTTCTTTTCTTTTTTTTTTTTTTAGCATGCAGTCCGAGCATCTGCCTGAACCTTAATGAATGCAATTTGGTTTCCTGGACAAATTTTCCTATATAGATTTTCTGGTGTACATGAAAATAATGCAAAAGAAGTAGTACAAAGCAACACAGATGCGAGACAAAGACACCCTTCTAATGGCATAATAAATCTGCAGCCTGAGCGGGTGCCCAGGCTAATGTGAAAGCTGCATGAAGGCCAGCAGTGCTGGCAGAGTGGTTGGTTAAGCAGGGTGCTGGAAGGCAGAGAGTGCCAGAGAAGCCAAGCTGGCATCGCCAGTTGCTTTGTGCCATGCTGCCCTAAGCTCTGTGCCTTGCCCTGGCGTGGCTGGTATCAAGGATGCTCTAGGATGAAGTACCCTGCTGCGTCCAGCACGAGCTGCAAGGAGCTGGAGAATGTCAAGAGGGATTGAGGAGGATTGTACAGTGCTAACAGTATTCAGTAGGAATGAATAATTGAAGTCAGTCAGTGGGAGAGTTTGTCCTTTGAGCACCAATGACAACGCCTTTTGAAGAAGGAGCTGATGTGCAAATGCAGATTGCACTTCAGTTTTGCAGTGCTCTTTTAACTTCCTTTCATTCAGGCAGGGCTGAGCCATGGCTCTGTGTGTCTCCATTTTAATTTATCCTGGTTTAGCTAATGCTTTGTGAAACTGTCTGAACAGTGGGAAAACATGTCTCTTGGGAAATGGGAATGTTGTCTTGTGAGCGGGTGTGCTGCATTTCTGTTCGTGTCCCTGTTTCTTCCACAGCTACTCATCCTGTTTTGCTGGGTTTGACCTGTTAATGTATGTGGAGAGCAGGAGCTCGAGAGAGAACAGCTGAAGAGCACACTTGGGCCCTGGAGGGGGGGAAGGATGACTTAAGCTAAAATGCTGCCTCCATATCCCATGGGTATGATATGTGGTAGTGACTGGATCTCCTGCATTATTCATTGCCACTGGCTTCTGCTGTGATGTGGGTGTTTATCACATGAATAGTTGTGCTGTGGGTTGCTGCAGGAAAGGTGTGTGACCTGAATACTCATCACCCACAGGGCTTTCTCTAAGTGACAGATAAAACCTGGTCTCAAGTATGGAGTGTCTGCTAAGAAGGCAAATCGTTTTTCTTTCAGACAGCTTGTGGATGAGCATCTTCAGTTGCTTCTGACCCTCACTGTTGGTCTCTGGCACATAAATGCCAGGCTTTCAACACCTTCCTTAAAATTTGATTCCTGTGTGAAAGTAAGTTTTGTTCTTTACATGCATTTGGAAAACTGTTCAGCTAGCTACATTGCACCCTGTTGTGCTAAGAATAAGGATTTTTGGAGATAAATTCCAGGCTGCTGTGTTTTCAACTGTTGTTTCAAGTTTATTTATTTCCACTGTTAATTTTCTTTTTTTTTTTCTTTTTTTTTTTTTTAATTCTTTTTAATTCAGGTGTTTGAGTGTTTTCAGAGTATACTTATTTGACTGCTGAAGTGCCAACAGCAAACCTTGTGTGTTGGGCTTTTGTGACCTCTTAAGCTTGGGTCAGGAGGGATGAGCAATCAGAAAATATGACTTGATTGCCATCCAACTGGAGGCAGATAGGCTGCACTGGTACTTGGACTGTGCTTGGGTAGTTGCTCTTGAGCAGTGTGTACCCCTGTGTGCTGTGCTTTTGGCATAATAACCCAGAAAGTGAAGCCTCAGCTCAGATGTTTTGCTCAGACAGTTTTGGAACAGTAACTACTCGTCTGGTTCTTTTGGTGAGTCATGATAGCAGTGGTGATGAAAGCTGGAGAGGAGGAGGGAGTTTAGGGATGGAAAGAGGGGACACAAGGCTTCGTTGTGCTGCAGGGGGGATGCTCAGCACGCTGCAGACTGTGTTCAGGGTGTTTCTGTGCTCTCTTCCTCTTCACTGGCTTTTACATGTTGGATGTGTGTGGTGAGACCTAGCACCAGGACAGCATCTGGCTTTCTGGAACAGCTCCTTGCCCTGGCTGGTTGGTTCAGCCTTAGCAAGCTGAATTACTCAGCAGTGGAAGCATCAGCTCCCTCAGGCTGTAAGGGCAGGCTGCTTCCATAGAAGGTTTTACTGGTGGGCAGGATGTTGTGCCTTATGGGGAACTGTAGAAGCAGAACATGAATTGCAGTGGGCGTTTGGGGGTGCACTATCTGACAGGACCAGGTGGGCTGGTGCTAGTGCTCAGCAGTGGTAGATGGCAGCCTCCCTGAGGTGGCAGAGGAATTCTGATTCAGGGTTAACCCAGTGCTTTGGTTTCTTCTGCTTCTGCTGCTCAGCAAGCAGCAAGACTTGAGAAGTGCAGCAAGTCATGCAGCCAGTTACACCTGGGTGTTTGGGAGCAGTCCCTGGCACCATGGAAGTCTGTGTAAGTGATGGAAGGTGATAGTGTGGAGGGTTTGCTAAAGTGGAAACACAAACTTGGTCCAAACTGGCAGCAAAGAAAAGTTTCTTAGCTCTGCCTCTTCTGTTCAAAATATTAAAAGCAAACCCAAAAGCTACCTTCCAATATCCACTTTAGATTTTTTTTTTTTTTTAATAAAAAGAGTCACTAAAATGAAGGGGACAGACCTGGGCATCATTCATAAATACCAGGACTTGCCATCCTCACATTCTTTTCCTCAGTGGTCAGTGTGTGTTGTCAGGGGCAGAAGACCCATGCCCATGTGCTTTGTTGGTTAGGTGGACCTGGCTCATCTTCTCCCCTTTTCAGGAAGGTGTCCAGAATATGTTTTCTAACCTGGAAGGGAAAGAGTGGGGACCCCTCCTGCAAATAATGGAGAACCAAATCTCCTCTGTTTTGCTGACTTCTCAATTTGTAAATAACACAGTGCCACGTGCATTCCAGTGTTTCAGCCATGAGTTGGGAAAGAAATGCTTCTTCCTGACCTTCCAAAAATCGGACTGCAAAAATCTGGGAAGGTAAAATGCCATCTAAGTGATTCTGTTTTCCTTTTGTTCCTCTAGGGCAGTAAGTGAATTAATGTGTAAGATGCTTCCTTCTGTGGGTTTGGCAAAAACTGCTGTCAGAGATATGACACAGACAAAGAAAGGTAGATGCTAAGAACATCAGGGGATTCTTGAGACAGTGACAGCAGTCATCTTCTCCACCTTATCTTTAATTAGTCTTTTACCTATCATTAGGAGAATCCTCCATGTCTGTCAGATTGATGTGCAACTTGTTAACACACCTGACAGGTTTCTGGGTTATTCTTTGGGTTCGTTTTAGGTTTTTTTGGAGTGGTTTCTTTTTAGGTTTGTTTTTCTTTTTTCCCCTGCTTTTATGGTTTTTTTCTTTCTCTCTCTCCTCTTTTTTTTTTTTTTGGTAAGAAAAATGTAATTTCCTGAGGTCTTTTTGTGTGTTTGGTAGTGGTTGCTTGGTTTGGATTGGTTGGTTGGTTGGTTTTGTTTGGTTTGTTTTAGTGTTTTGGATTTTTTTTTTGGTTGGTTGCTTTTGTTTGGGGTTTTTGTTTTTTTGTTTTTTGTTTTTTTACTTTCCAGATTAAGACCCTAAGAAACCTCAGAGTAAAACAGAACTCTTTCTTCTCTCCTCCTTTTGGAAACCCCAGCAGCCTGAATTCTCAGAGTGGTTGCATGAGACTATGAGGCTCATTGGGAGGCTGTCTGATGGACTGGAGTTAGAAACTGGTACTGTGCTTTCTAGAAGGAAAGAGAAGAAATTGTCCCTAAAATAGATGACCATGCTGTACTTATTAATTATAGATATTATGCTGGACTCCTCTTTCTTCTATTTTTGAATTGAAGGGAGAGGTGGAAATTTTGGTGGTATCACAGTATTGCAGTGTATCAGAGGTTGGAAGGGACCTCAAGAGATCATCAGGTCCAACCCCCCTGCCAAAGTAGGGTCACCTAGGATAGTCTGCACAGGAATGCATCCAGGTGGGTTTGAAAATCTCTAGAGAAGGAGACTCCACAACCCCCCTGGGCAGCCTGTTCCAGGGCTCTGTCACCCTCACTGTAAAGAAGTTTCTCCTCATGTTGAGCTGAAATCTTCTCCGTTCTAGTTTGAACCCATTGTAAAGTAGGTGGGATCCTGTGATTGCTGTTTAAAAGAGAATTTGGGCAGAGTCCCCAGTCTGATAATGTAAATGTAACCTGTTCCAGTTTCGAGAATCCTTTCAGTCAAGAAGTTGTTTCTAATGTCCAACCTAAACCTTCCCTGGTGCAACCTGAGGCCATATCCTATCACTTGTTACTAAGGAGAAGAGACTAACACCTACCTCCTTTCAGAGAGTTGTAGAGAGCAATGAGGTCTCCCCTCAGCCTCCTTTTCTCCAGACTGAACAAGCCCAGTTCCCACAGCTGCTCCTCTCCAGACCTTTCACCAGCTTTTCTGCCCTTCTCTGGACCTGCTCGAGCACCTCAATATCTTCTTGTAGTGAGGGCCCCCAAACTGAGCCCAGTACTCAAGGTATGACCTCACCAGTGCTGAGTACAGTACATTGAATACCCTTCCACCCAGCCCAACATGGGCAGGTGTGCAGGCTGTTAGCAATAAGCAGCCATTACTCTAAAGGGTGCAGGAGGAGTTCTCCAGAGTTGATATAATCCTTGCACTTTGTGTTCCGTGGTGCAAATGGTTGTGTTTCTTTTCCTGCAAAACAAGCTTTTGAATGGAAGACTCTCTGTTGCTCTCCTTGGAGAGATGTGCCACCCCAAAGCCCAGGCTGGCTACCCTCTGTTGGGGCCATCAGAGAGGCAGTTGCCCAGCAGGGAAGAGTTGGTGAATATTTTATTTTTTTGGTGTCAGTTTTTAGATGATGTGAGTTTAAATCAGAGTAGCAGAGTTTTAAGTGAACAGAAGCATCTGAGAGTCTTGCCGGTGCAGGGTTTTTTTTGTAGTTTAAAGGCAAGAGCAAAAATGCAATGCCAGTGCTGAGGAACACACTATTTACATAGTAAGTGCTTCAGGAAAAAGAGCTACTGAAGTATGAAACCTCTTTTGATCCTGACTCCAGTTGAAATTTGGCTGTTGGAAAGCTGCCTTTTGGATATTTAAGCTAAATGTTAAAGTTCCTTACTGAGAGCAAGGAGGTTGGCAAAAGGAGCAATCAAACCTGCTAACCTTCACAGCTCTTGGCAGGAAGTCATCAGGCACAGGCTGCAGTGGAGCAGGGGAAGAAAGGCTGCAGTGATTTCTAGCTCAATCAATTCCTGCTAAACCTCCAGAAAAGTAGCTTTGGGCTGAGTTTAGACATTACAAATCCATGGGGAGTCTCTATGTGCAGATAGCTGTCTCTGTTTTGAGAGATCTACAAAAGTAAGTTTTGTTCTAGGAGCTCAACAGGGGCACTAAACGCCACGATTGTGGTTTTTTGTTGGTATTTCTTGCTGACTGGTGTTTTCTGTTTGATGATGTTATTTCTAACTGAAATTCTCTAATGTTTCCAAGATCAGGTTGCATGCTGGCACCTGTGGGGTTGCTCATTTCTGGGGCTAGCTGAGGACTGGGTGACAGGCCTGTCCCCCCATAGAAATCCAAGTATACAGGAACATCTAATCCCACTTTATGTTGTGACTCCATCTTTGCAAAAGAAGGAAATGGGACTATTTGGGTTTTTTTTATAACCTCACACCTAATATTTCCTCAAGCAGCCAGTTGTTTATTTCATTAATTGTAACAGCATGTTCCTTGTTTGTCATCTGTGGGTGTTGGACATTTGCTAATTCATTTTCTAAGGAGGGTATCAGTGCCTGCATGCTATCTGCCTTCCAATTTACTGCTTTTAATAAAGTCCTAAATTAATTATTCTAGCTTGCATGGGTCTGGAGACTGAGCTTGCTCCACCGCTGGCTGGCTGAGCTTTACTTTGAAATATGAATTTTTATAAACAGGAAGGGGGGAAAAAATTCCTCTCTTCACCCCAGAGTCGTTTTCAGGTCTGCCAATTTTCAAAGCAAGGCAACATGGTAAAAATGTGGGTGGAGAGGTGGACATGTTCAGCAGGCTGCTGAGAAAGGGAAGGACTTTCAGGGTGGGGGAGAGATTCCCAGCTGGGAAATAGAAAATGTTGGGTATGCAGAAAGCATAGGTTCAGGAATTTGTCATCAGTGTTAATGTCCCTTTGGAGCTGAGGGCAGATGTCTCTTGTTGAAACTTTTGCTTTGCAATTTCCTGTCTGCTGTTTGTTGGAAAGCTCAGTCATTCCTCTTTTGAGACCTGTACTTTAGACTGTTTCATACTTCACACTTTCCTCTGATCTCAGAACTGGTGGCTGGTCTTGTTGGGATCGAAAACTTGTCTTATTTCAGCTGTCAAATGCTTTTTTTGAGCTGTTGCTTCTTTTTTATTTTTTTTTTTAATTTTAAAATTATTTTTATAGAATTAGCTCCTGTATCTGTTGCAGTCAGGGCAGTCTTGTTTCAGAGCAAATTAAGTTTCGTGCATAGCATGAAGAGAGTTCATCAAAAAATGGCCATGCCAGCACAGATGGATGTGTCTCTCTTTCTCTCAGGAAGAAACCTCTTCAAAAAATCATTTGGAAAGTGCTGACATGTCTGCTCAGTCTCTGCAGAAGTTTGGGGTCTCAACACTGAACCCAGGAAGTTTTGTTTGTGTGAAGCCCATGAATCTCAGAGAGCAGGAAATCTCTAGTTTCTTGGCTTTGCTGGAGAGAAGGTGTTAGCACAATGTGTGTTTTCTTTCTCTCCCATCCTTTTTCCTCTGTTGAACACTGAAATCTGATTATCTGCACAGAAGTCCCCAAATGCACCTCCTAAATTGGGTTAGAATATTAGTTTTATGAGAGCTTGTTCTGCTTTCTTCTTGCTCCCTCAAAAAGTACAATTTCATTATTGAAATAAAAATGAGTGTATTTTCTTGATTTATTGAAAAAACCTTTAGATTTTAATGTTATTTTATGTCTGGCTTATAAAAAGGTCTATTTTCAAGTTTCCAAATGACACATAGGATTTTTAGCAAGAACATTTTTAGCTCTCTTACGTGATCTGTTCTATCTCAGTACTTTCTAGGATTGATAGTTCTTGGATTTCTATTAGAACAAGGACAGGATAAAATAAATCTCTCTTTAAAATGCAATAGAATTTGGCTCTATTTAGCCTGGCTTTTGCTTTAACAAAGAAAAAAAATGAGTTGGTTTTTTTTTTTTTAAGCTCTACAGCAGATGAGATTTGTATTTGGGGTCTTACATATTTATTTCCTCCAGATGGGAGAACAAATATGAAGTTGAATAATACCTTGAATCCTAGAACACTGTTTGAGTGACAGATCTGCTGTCACTGATGGACTATCTTTTGATGGGGAGATAACCTCACTTCTGTCACAGTGTGGCAATAATCCCAGTATGTTTCTCAGCACCAACCCTCTTACCATTAATGTAATCATGTATCAGGGGGTGGAATGGTTTAGCAAATGGCTGTGATGCAGCACACAGACTTTGCAAAAAGAAATTATCTACTTGATGTCTGCTGAGCACAAACAGAAATGAAAAGATGATTTTCCACTTTTTCTAAATTAGCTTATGAATTTACTCTTTAGTGAGGACTTTTTGCTGCCTTTTTTTTCTAACTTGGGGCTCATCTCTATCATCTAATTTAATTTTCTTCATGCTATTCAGTGTTTGTGCACAGGTCTGTAATGCAGTGCAGAAAGAGGGAATTTAAAACATGCCCTTGCAGTGTCTCTCTTCTGTGCCCAAGCTGTCATGGTCCAAAAGCAGCTTCCCAGTTTTTGAAGATCCCTGCACTGTAATATAGGAATCCTTTGTTCTGCTTTTACTTCTCTTGCCTGCACATTGCTGAATGCAGATAGCTTTTAAGGATTTTTTTTTTTTTTTTTTTTAGGTTTGGGTCACTCAATCACTTGGCATCTCATCTGATTGCCAGACTCCCTCTGCCTTGCTGGCTTCCACTGCTGCAGAGGGGTGGCTGTGTGGGGTTACTGTGGTAGCCCCTACCTTTGGGAGCTCAGTAGTTTTCGTTAATCCCTCCCTGACTCTTCATAAACCAAAACTCTAATATGTGACTTGGTTGTGTTTTGCAGCTTGCCTGATTTCTGTAGCCACCTGAGAGGGTGCTGGTGCCCAGCCCTCCAGGAACTCAGTGCTCTGGTACTGGCTTTCCACCAACAAGCTGGGAAAAGTAAGTAATCTGCTCCATGTCTGGGGATCTTCTGGGATGGTGTTGGGGGGTGGGGAGGGGTTCTGCACTTTTCTTATCCCCCATCTCAAACACCTAAGTCTCAGATTTCTCCTAGCACAGAGACCAGAGGTACCTGTATTTCTATGCAGCGTTTATGTTGTTCATCTAGTGTTGAAAAAGATACTCTAGCTCATGTTGTACTGCAGCAAGAGCAGTTCTTGGTCTATCCATTCTTGCAGATTACCTGTGTGTGACAAAACAGTACAACTTGCTCTGCCAGCTTGTGAGAAAAGGCTGTAGGCAGCAGTGGTGTTTGGTAGCAGTGCTGGTGTCAGCAATGCTCTCTGTTGATGTGGACCCCATCGTTGGATTTCAGCGTTCTGTGCAGCAGAACTCTCCTGTAGCATGTTCCAATGGTTCTGTGTCAGCCTGGAAGTGGGAGGGAGGCCCACAGCAGCAGCTGCTTTGTGGCACCAGCTGAGGCCATCTGTGTGGAGGGATTATTTGGTGGCACACTCCCCAGCAGCCTCTGGCACTGTCGCTTTCGTTTCCTTCTCATGCGACCCAGTACCTAGCAAGCAATGGAGTTTCTCATCTTCAGAAATAAGATATATGAGAGGTCTGGCATTGTCTGCCCACAAAAAAAAAAAAAAAAGTGCTGTTAGCTGGAAGATGTGGGTTGAACATGTCTGTAGGTTTGCCTGTGCCACACAAGCAGTTGTACTGGCAGAGCCCTGCGGAGGAGCTTCACTGTTTGCTGCTAGAGGCAAGAAGTTCCTCCATCAGGGTTGCACTTCTACCTTCCTGAAGTGCAGCACCACTCTCCTGGGCTTTTGCTGATCCTTACAAGGTGTTACTTTGTACAGTTCTAACTGATGAAGGTGAGCTTGCAGAGCTTCAGATGTACACCAGCTTTGTAGTTGCTGAGCACTTCTTATGCATGCCTTAAATTCTTGCTTTACTTGTGGGTTGCACAGCTGCAAACTCTTACCTTGTAAGTTTCTCCTTTAGCTAGTTACTTAAAATGTAGAAAGGAGACAAATGCCAGTACCTAGCTGAGACACTGGGTTAGAAAATTATCTTTCTTGCTGCAATGTTAGTTTTCCCTGAGACTTCCTTATTTAAAAGGGACTTCTCATCCTAAAGAATTTCAGCAATTTATGGTGATGAGCTTTGGGGGTTTTCCCACTCTAGATTAAGCTACTCTCTGGTGAAGCAAGGTATTGCTTATTAAAGCAGTCTTTGCACAAGGAGAATGATGGGACTCCAGCCAGGGCTAATCTCGTGTGTGTGAGACACAAATGTTTTAGCCAGTGTAGTAAGAGGGCCCTTAAGGGCTTATGTAGGAGTTGAAGGTTAAGTCTTGGTCTTCATGCTTTTTGGGTATGTTAACCAAGCAAACCTAGTGGCCCTGTAATACACAGGAGGCTGGGCCCCTTCTGTTTCCAAGCTGTTTTTCTTTAGTCTTTATAGCTACTTGACAGAGCCTCAGTGCTTAGATGGAAACTGAGCAGTGTTCTTCCAAAACATAGAGCTGCCATGCAAGTTACTAATTTGTATCACATACTAGGTCATTTTCATGCCTTTTTTCCTCTCTTGGTCCTCTCCCTTTCACTAGAAGAGCCTGTAAGTCCTCTTGCTGTGCCACATCATTTTATGTACCAGTAAGAGAGCCTCATAACTTCCCTTAAATGAGATTCCAGTGTTTTCATGGGGGAATAAGCTGTTGGGTCGAGGACCTTCACTTAAACAGGACCAGTCAACCTAATTCCTTTTACTGCTCTTTGCAGCCATCACCAGCTCCCCAGAGGCCTGTCCATCAGAGCACCTTGAGGGGAATTGCTTGGCTGGTCTCTGCTTTACTGTCAGGAAGCATTCTGGCAGGGCATGGTGCAATTTCTGGCCTGGCTTTAGCTAGCTGTCTTGCAGGTAGCTTTGTGACACCATCCCTGCTGATCAGCATTCTGATGGCAGACTGCTTTGATCCCAGGCTGAAGGGAGTAGTGCTTCAGTCATTGTTTAATTCAGTTGAAACTCTTCACCCCAGCTACTTGGGGAGGATACAGCTTGCCAGATCCTATCTTTTCAAATTAAAAAGAAGAGCTTCACATTTTGTGATAACTGAAGGGTTTGGAGGTAATGGAGCTGGTGTGGCTTCAAGTACCTGAGCAGCTATTGCTGCTTTTCAGAGCAAGCCTTGCAGGCAAGGCATGGTTGTCATGCTCACAGTGGAATTGGTTCTCACCACACCATCTCCAAGATCACAAATGATGTAGTATGGACAAATTCTTTTCCGTATTTCACTGGATTAACACTTAGATGTTTTAAAATGTATACAGAATACATTCTAAAGGTAGAAGTGTGTGCCAAGAACAAACTCTGTGTGGACAGCAATAGCTCAGGTTGTCCTTCAGGGCACACCATCATCTTTCTCCATGCCTCAGTGAGATCTCTGCTGCTAATAACAAAAGACTTCAATTTTCAGGACTGTTCCATTATTTCTGCTGAGACAGTAATTTCTGCAGTGTGTGTGCCTCTTTGCTAGAGGTTAACCCAGGATGAAAAATTTGTTTCACAGTCTAGTAGAAATTCTGTGGTTGCTTTCAACTCAGGATGTACTTGTAGTAGTGACTCCTCTTTAGCTAAACAGTTTCTCATTAAGAGTCATTTAAAGCTGTTGGCTACAAGCAATGAGGTTGGTTGAACATGAAATTCAGGTCCAAGTGTGGCCTAAAAGATAACCATTCTGTGGTAGTTTATAAGGAGCCTGTAAGAGATTAATTTAATGGGTCCCATTCTAACTGACCTCACTGTTTTGATGCTGAAATCATATGGTTATAGGACCTCCCTGGTTATTTCCCCAGCAGTGTGATGCAAGCCCTCTCTGTGGCTCAGCAGAGGCTATCAGAAAGTTCCTGCTGTTACTGTCACTTAGAATCATAGAATGGGATGGGTTGGGTTGGAAGGGGCCTCCAAAGGTCATCTAGTCCAACCCCCCTGCAGTGAGCAGGGACATCCTTCAATGGATCAGGTTGCCTAGAGCTATGTTGAGTCTAACCTTGAATATCTCCAAGGATGGGGTCTCAACTACCTCCCTGTTCAACCTGTTCCAGTGTTGCACTTCCTCCTAAAGTCCAACCTAAAGCTGCTCTTCTCTAATGTCCAACCATTGGAGGCCTTTGTAAACAGTCCCTCTGTAGCCTTCTTGTGGGCCCCCTTCAGGTACTGGAAGGCTGTTACTAGGTCTCACTGGAGCCTTCTCTTCTCCAGGCTGAACAAGCCCAGCTCCCTTAGCCTGTCCCCATAGGGAAGGTTCCCCAGCCCTTTGATGATCTTTGTGGACTTCCTCTGGACCTCCTTTAGCAGATCCATGTCCTTCTTGTGTGGAGGGCACCAGAGCTGGAGGACTGGGGAGAATAGCTGCTTGTGTGTGGAAGGTGTTAGTCACAAAACCAGGCTCTTTCTCTGGTGCCTGATTTGGTTAATAATAGAGATGGGTTGTGAAGAAAACCCTGAGGGAACTTCTCCAATTGCAGCAAGCGAATGGAGCAGCCTGTGTGTCTGCTCCCAGTCTTGTCACCATTCGTCATCACCTTTTGCCACTGGTAACAGCAGAAGATTTGGTGCAGGGGCATGCTTCAGCCTTTTTTACCACCTTAGTATCTCATACTTTTTCTTACTGTATTGATAGAAACTGTCCTTGCAAACCAAGGACACTGTTCTTGCTGTGGGGGAGGATGGTGTGGAGAGAAAATAACCTGAAAAGAGATAATTGCATCTTGGCTGGTTGTCTGACCTGACCTGGTCGTTTGCTGTCCCCACACTCATCTTATTTGTTGGGAGGGGTGGGTGGGATGGGGGTATATGGTACAATGAGGTAAAAATAAAGACTGATTTAGGAAATGTTAAATAAAATTGCCTTTTTAATGGAGTATTGCAGTGTTTAGTGGGATTATTAATGGCTCAGGTGGGATTAGGAAGCATTAGTGACAACCTGAAACTATTCTGATTATTCTGACAGACGTTTAATTATTAACAGAAATGTTAATAATTGTTGGGTTTGGGTTTTTTGGGGGGGTTGTTTGTTTGGGGTTGGGTTTTTTTTTCTTGTTTGTTTTGTGGGTTTGGTTTGGTTGGTTGTTTTGTTTTGTTTTGCTTTTTTTTTTTTTTACCAGGAATAAGTTCTGCCATCAGGAAAGAATCATAAAATCATAGAATGCTAGGGGTTGGAAGGGACCTCCAGATATTGAGTCTGACACTGCTGCAAAACAAGACCACTTAGGGCAGGTCACACAGGAATGCATCCAGGTGGGTTTTGAAGACCTCTAGAAAAGGGGACTCCTCAGCCTCTCTGTGCAGCCTGGTCCACTGCTCTATCACCCTCACAGTAAAAAAATTTTCTCATGTTGAGGAGGAATTTCCTATGATTGAGTTTACATGCATTGCCCCTTGTCCTGTCACTGGCTATCAGTGAAAAGAGACTGGCTTCATCCTCCTGACAGCCATCCTTTGGATATTTGTAGACATTGCTAAGGTCCCCTCTCAGCCTTCTCTTTTCCACACTAAACAGTCCCAGGTCTCTCAGCCTTTTCTCATAAGAGAGGTGCTCCAGACCCTTAATCATCCTCATTGCCCTCCATTGAGCTCTCTCCAGTAGTTCCCTGTCCCTGCTGAATTGGGGAGCCCAGAACTGGACACAATATTCCAGATGTGATCTAAGTAGGGCCGAGTAGCAGGGAAGAAGAACCTCCATCAACCTGCTGACCACACTCTTCTTAATGCACCTGAGTATACTATTGGCCTTTTTGACCACCAGGACACATTGCTGTCCCGTGATAGCTTATTACTAACCAGGACTCCAATGTCTTTGTGGAGCTGCTCTCCAGCAGGTCAAACCCTAAGCTGTACTGATGCATGGTGTTGCTCCTCCCCAGCTGCAGGTGTCTGATGTGATAGTGAACAAGATCTTGTGACTCAGTTAAGGCATTTCTCTTTTTGGATGCTGAGAATCCTTTCCACTGCTTTGTCTCAGAAGAATATGGTACCTAGGAACACTTTGTGCTGTATTGCAGTATGGGTTGTGACTGGGTAGGGAGGGAGGCACCCAGGAATATGCTCATAGTGTTCTAAATGTGTGTTATCTTTAGCTGTGAGGAGAGAATCAAAGAGCCTGTCCCACAACTGCTCTCCTGTTTTTTTATGGAAGTGATTTTAGTGGCTGACACTAGTATGAAACTGGATCCAGATGCAGGGAGAGAGATATCCAGCCGCCATTCAACATCCAGAAAGGCTGGCCAAAGTTTTATCTCAGCATGCCAGACATTGGTTTCGATGCTCTTTCGGTTAACTAAAGCTACAAATCCTGTTTTGTGTCATTTGGCTGTGCCTTGTGGCCATTGTTTCTGAGGAAAGGTGACACTAAGCAAGTACTGTGACCAAAAAATCTCAACGATTTTCAGTGCAATTAACTTTTTCAGAAGTATTTCAGTACCACACTGATTCCTTAATCAAGGTGGTCTTTTATAGAGGTACTTCCTGTAGTTCCCTTCTAGAAAGATTCATAGAATTATAGAATAGTTTGGGTTGAAGGGACCTCCAAATGTCATCTAGTCCAACCCTCAAAAGATGTAAAAAGATCCCTGGCTTTTTATTTCCTTATTTCATTAACTGACCTTAAAGTAATACTTCTTTTTTTCCTGTGGTGCTGCAGAAATGACTTTTCCCAACATTTATGTCCTAAGATGCTGAGGGCTTTTGTGTGGCTGATCAGCAAGGATGTTGTATGAGACTTCTCTGTATCCAGTAGCTCTGCCTTGAAACCTGCCACAACTGGAAGCAAAGGAGAGGTTTATTTTGTGCACTCCGTTTGGTCCTGCAGTGTTGTTGTCTGTATCAGTCTCTTATGACTTTCAATTTCTTTTTCCATCATATCCTTGTAGTTTAAAAAGCAGAACAGAACAAAACCCTGAGAGCTTAATAGTTTTCTTGTCAAAAATGGAAATGAGTTGCTTCTACAAATCAGACTCTAGTCCTTCCTTCAGTAGAGCATCAAGAGAAGTGCGCTGTTTGTGTTGCTAGAGCTGTAACTGTTGTCCAGTTCATAGCAAATTGAGACATTCACACAGAGGCTTGGTAACTGCACCTAGAAACAATAAAAATTAAAATCCTGAATTAAAATCCTCCTGGTTTCAGCTCCTTCAGAGAGGTAAGAAGGCTGAGAAATTGGTGCAGAAGGCGGAGTGACAAAAATCTGTTTCTTGCAAATCCTATTAGCTAAAAGCCATTTTATCCTTTGAAACTTGATACCCCAAATGTTAAGTATTTGGGGGGTTGGGATGGTTTTGGTTGGTTTTACTTTAAAACATTTTTCTCTTGTTCCTCACTAACAAATTCAGCAATGAGTGCTTTACGTGCACTTGTTCCTTGTGCCAACGTTACTCTTCAAAGTTTTGATTGCTTCTCTCAGCTTTCATTTTGCTGTAAGCCAAACCCTTGATATCCTTGTACAAGACAAATCGGCTACCTTGATTGTCTTCCAGTTTCCTGTGTTTTGCATTAATCCCTGGTGTGTGAGGGACCAGATGCTACTGGGGCTGTTTCAGATGAGGTCTGGGCATTACCTGGCATGCTGGTGTCAGTGTTTTCCTAGCTCTGTGGGAGGGGCTGTAACCAGAGAGTGTATTTCCCTTCTCCTGTGCATGCACCACCTTGGCAGCTCAGTGGGTCAGTGTTTCATCACATCCAAACATCTGCAGCACAACTCAACACTGACAGCAGAATCGCTTGGTGATTCTCTGACCTGCTCTCTTCATGGCATTCCTATTATGCTCCTTCTCAGCATCCCATTTTCATTTGGTGATCCCATCTTTCCTTTGCAGCACAGCATCCAAATTTTGTGCCACCAGCAGATTTCACTAACAGCTTTTGTGATAAGATAATTAATGCTAAATTAATGACAATAAATTAATGATAAATCATTATTTATTTACTGTATACAGTCCTGCTCTAGCAGAGGAGTTGACTGGATGATCTTCAGAGGTCCCTTCCAACCCTTACCATTCTGTGATTAACTGAAATTCCCTTTTGTCACCTGATACTTTCCACTCTTTTGGTTAATTTGTGTTTTCTCTTCTCCTCTTATTGTGTCAAAAGGAGAAGTTCCCAGTTTGCTTTCCCTGAACCATTTATTTGGATTTTTCTTTGTGTTCCTTCTTAAATTCTCAGAGGTAAACATTTTGTGCTTCATTTGGTGCATCAGAGCTCCTGTGCAATATCTTTGACAATTGTCTGTTCCCTAAACCTTTGTGGTTTTACAGTCTCTGAATAATTCTTGAAGATACTTGGGCTATTTTTAGATGTATTTTTATCTAGAAAAAATGATAAAGCACATTTCTTTAGAAGAATCTCTACCCTGAAGTTTCAAAATACAACCTGCACTACAGTTGTTACTGCATCTGCTACCACCGAGTCCCTAAGGGGCAGCAGCAGCTACTGCTGTGAGTGTTGTGTGGCAGACTGGGGATGTAATGCACTTGGGTTAAATAAAAATAGGAAACTGATGGCAGGAGGAATGAGATGCAAACGGAACTGTTGTGATTTTGGTTTGGTATTTTGTTTTCAAGAGAGAAAGAGTGGAGGCTGCTTGGGACAGTGATAAGTCACAGAAGGTATTTGCTGGTGGTGGAACGCCACCTCCCAGAAGGTTTAAAGAAATACTGTTGCAGGGTTTTTTGTATTGCTTTACAATTGTTCTCTTCTGTCTTTGCACTCTGGAGAACAACTTCTTTACTTTGAGGGTGCCATGCACTGGAACAGGCTGCCCAGAGAGGTTATGGAGTCTCTTTCTCTGAAGAGTTCCAAAACCCACCTCTGTACATAAGCAAGCAGACTGGTTCAACAGAGAGGATTAGCAGAGTGAAGTAGATGTTAAGAAGCTGACAATAAAGGCTAGAGGTGTTGTGGGGCTTTGTTTGGTCTGGTCTGTGCTCTGTAGTAGAGTCTGAAACCCCTCAGCTTGGACTTGACAAAAAGATTCTGTTCATAATAAAAAAAAAAAAAATCACACTGGGGCTTAACAGGACTCTGTGCAGCCTAATCTAGTTGAGGATGCCCCTGCTTACTGCACAGGGGGTTAGACTAGATCACCTTTGGAGGTCCCTTTCCAACCCAGATCATTCTATGATTCTATGCATTCCTGGGCAACCTGCTGCTCTAGGTGACCTGATTTAGCAGGGGAGTTGGACTAGATGATCTCCAGAGGTACCTTCTGACCCTTACCATTCTGTGAAACCAGCTGAGCTAAGCTGGTCTTGCGTTCAACTTGTCTTTCGAGGGCTTTCTAGTAACCGCGGGAGTTAGAAACA
This sequence comes from Indicator indicator, assembly GCF_027791375.1. Taxonomy (NCBI): domain Eukaryota; kingdom Metazoa; phylum Chordata; class Aves; order Piciformes; family Indicatoridae; genus Indicator; species Indicator indicator. The sequence goes on from NC_072017.1 coordinate 6,095,619, forward strand.
GCCTTGGTTTGGAATCCTGGTCTTCTGGCAGTAGGTGGGTTCTGCTGTGCTCAGTGGTCCCATGGAAAAACACAAGAAGTGCAGATTAGATCATTTAGAAGCAGATGTTCAAGATGGGTAAATTGGGAATTTTGTCTTGAGTAATAAAATGATGTTTTTCTTCTAAACAATGTTTCAGTATTTAATGGAGTTGGCCAAGAAGCTGAAAGAAGGTGGTGGTTTTAGATTTGGTTTTGTCTCTGAACAGTTGATGAATGTTTTTAGTTTAGCAGATACATCAGTTTGAAGAGAGAATCTGTAGCTTGTCCAGTTAGAGCTGGCAAACACAGAAATGATGACATTTTCTGGAGGAACTCATTCTGGTTTGTCTAAGCTGCCAACTTCTGCATCCATTCTTGGAAGGGCAGCAGCAGCACTCTGGTGGACAGGAACACCAATAGTGTAAAAGAACCTCAGCTCAGCTGTCAGGTGACACAGTACCTGGAAAAGGTGACCAATAATATGAAAAACCCTCATGAAGCTCTTAGCAAAAATGGAGAAGAGGGAAAGCATCCAAATAGGAACTTGTCAAGTGGGAAGTTAAAAATACAAAGACAACCAAAAAATATACAGGACAGAGAACTGCAAGGGAGAATGATTGCCAAAAACAAGAATTTGAGAGGTGTGAATTTGTTGGAAGGAGAAATGGTGGAGTCAGCAGGCTTTTTGGGCAGGACAGGACTTTTCAAGTCTCTGAACATGTCTGGTATCTGGATTACACTGCATCCCAGACAGGTTCAAGTATGGAAAAGCCATGGTGAGCGTGGCAGGGCTGGAGCGCAGACAGGATTTCCTCTTGGCCACAGGGTTGTGGCTGTCCTTCCAGTTCCGGAAGGCTTTCATCCTCTGCCAGTGAGCAGGGAACATGTGCTGTGGTGAGCTGGGTGGCTTCCTGCCTCTCAGCAAGGGCAGGTGGTGGGGAAATGGTAACCTCCTGGACATGCCTGCTCCCAGAAAGAACTGGAAAGGCAGGTGAGTCTCTTGGGTAGCAGAAGACTTCTTAAAAAAAAAAAAAATCCTTGAAATGGCAATATCTTTTTTTTTTTTTTTAAGGTGGTAGTTATTAGATACATTGTAATGGATATGAATCATTAATGACCTCAAAAGAGGTCACCCTTGCAATGATAGAAGATATTTGGCTAGTGGACAGCATTATACTCTCTGCAGTAGGCAGTCTGGCTTGAGATCCACATCCGATAGCTGTTCCCAGCACAGAGGATGGATGTGCAGTCTCTGTAGGTGCTTGCAGAAATCAGCAGCACAGTTCCTGAAGGCTTGGCTGCACCCTTGGCTTGCTGCTTTAAGTTGTGTTTTGCTAACTTCATCCTGCAGGTGATGCTCCCAGTGGTTGCTGGAATGCAGCAAAGTGAGAAGCAGTTGTGTGGGAAGCATGTTTGCATTATGTGTGCAGTATGTACCGAATTTGTGTGTGTGTGCAAATGCACTTCTAGATTCACAGGTTGCATTGGGTTGGAAGGGACCCTCAGAGGTCCTCTTGGCCAGTCCCTCTGCAGTCAGCAGGGACACCTCCACTTGATCAGGTTGCCCATGGCTGCGTCAAGTCTGATCTTGAATGTCTCCAGGAATGGGACCTCAACCACATCTCTGGGCAGGGCAACCTGCTGCAGTATTTCACTAACCTCATTGTGAAAAACTTCCTCCTAAAGTCCAATCTCAAATCTATGCTGCTTCAGTTTCAAACCATTGCTCCTTGTCCTATCACTACAAGCCCTTCTAAACAGAACTTCCCCAGCCTTCCTGTAGGTACCCTTCAGATATTAAAATGTAGCTATAAGGTCTCTGCAGTGTTTTCTCCTCTCCAGGCTGAACAGCCCCACTTCTTTCAGCCTGTCTTCACAGGAGAGGTGCTTCAGACCCTCTGATCATCTTTGTGGCCCCCCCTCTGGACCTACTCCAGCAGGTCTGTGTGTCTCTTGTGCTGAGAATCCCATAGCTGGACATAGTACTCCACTTTATCTCAAAATGAGCCATCCACCAGGCTTACAAGCTGGCTTTTTAGTACACATTTTTCCTAAATCTGTGCCTGAACTCTTTGCTGTAGGGAGCCTGTTCTGTACAGGACCTGTGGGCCCTGTGTGATTTTTGAAACAATGCAAGGCATTCCTTTTCCCCGTTCCTTAGCAGAGCTGCTTCCTAGTATTCAGAGCAAGATTTTAAGGGTGGGATTGTGTTGTTTGTCAGAATATCACCCAGAGACTACAGGAATGTCATTTCTTCAGTACTTGTCCCTTGAGAGGCATCATGCAATAACCTTTTTTCTTTCCCTGCTGTGTGTAACTGTGTCTTGCAAGCACTGAATGATGTAGTCAGTCACACTTGGATGACTTCTGTAGGTAATTTGCAGTCATTTCATTTTTTTTTCATATCCTTTTTCTTGGGCACATGAGGGTAGGGGCTGGCAATCACATTGTATGAGGTTATAACAGCAGTATGAACATCCTTACATTTGTGTTTGAACACACACACACACACACAGAGATATATATTTAGAGCAAACACTGCTTATAGAGAGCTAGAGAAGGTCAAGGAGTCAGCTGGCCATTTCATGCTCTTATAAGCAGCAGCATGTATGAACAAATAAATTTGGGCAACCCCCCCAAAAAAAGGTTTAATGTCCATTAAAAATAGGGAGGTTGGACTATGAGGTTCTTTTTCCTCAAACAAAAGATAATAGAATTAATTCAAGCAGACCTGAATTAATTAATTCAAGCATACTTGCTGGGCAAACTCATTAAAAAGAAACCAGCCAAATTTAGGGTTTGTTTTATCTGTTTGTTTATTTTCAGTGATTTCAAAAGGTTTACACAAGCAAAATGAAACTTACGTAGCAGTTACAAAAAATTAGGAAATGTAAAAGCAGCAACAAAAGAAGCTCTGTAAAGAAAAAAGCTTAGGAAGATGACAGCCTCAGCTGAAAGTCATGGCAGACCTCTCTGCAAGATGATTTATGCCCTCATTATGTGTGATGCTGAGGAGCTGGTAGCTCTGTCACCACAGCTCCTAGAATAGACTTGGCATGAGGTGAAGTGGGTAGAGCTTTCAGGTGCTCCCCTGGGTGGCAGGTAGGCAGTGATAGTGCTCAGGTTTTGTTTCCATGGTTGTCTGTAATTGCTTGCAGCCTGGGGCTGGTCACTTGAAGCAAATCAGGGAAGGTCATCAAGAAAGGACAAAAAAACCCCCCAACTTCAGGCAGAGCCAAATCAGAACATTTCTTGAAGAGAAACCAGAAGGCTTTATGTGCATTTGTGTATATATACTCTTAAATTTAACAGTGTAGGTGTAAAAATAACTGGAAAGCATTTTAAAAGCAATTTTGCAGTGGAATAATAATAATCTAAAAATAAACAGAAACAAAGCATGTTTGTTAAAACACAAATCTGAGTGAGCAAGTTAAAAGCTAATACCTGAAGGATCTGATTTGATATGTTAAATACATTCAGGTTGAACTGGGATTTTATGTGCAGTCGTGGGTATCTTAGGTTGTGTACGTTTAAGACCAAATCCCAAACCTGTGCATGCATTGCACTTGCATCTTTTGAAAGGGATACTTGAGGTCTCCTTCCATGTCATTGTTCTCATGGATGTATAAGTGCTATTTTTCAGATGTTTTAGCTGTGGCATTTGGATACCAGCAAGGTCAGGTGCATTTCTAGGGCAGTTCCCTGAGCTCTCTGATGATGCTCAGGTCCCTGTGAGGTTCACTTGGGTAAGTGGAAATGTTTCAACGGCAGGCTGCTTTGTCTGTTCTGGTCACAATTTAAAGATGTTTTAGGGAAAAAAAAAAAAAAACAAACCAAACCCAAACCACCAAAAGAAAACCCCCACATTTATCACCATCTTTGTTTGTCTTAGTCTGGATATGTTCCTGTGAGTACATCCAGTCCAGTATCATTGTTTAACTTCCAGTATCAAAGTTTACCTTCACTTACTGCATGGAATTTGCTTCTAAATTGACTTTTGATAGCTGGCTTTAAACCAGGTTGTAAATCTTAGTTCTTCCCATTTGACACAGTAACTGCTGAAACCTTTGCTGTAATGGGAATGCATCTTTCTGTTGCCTTTTCCACTAGAGATTTCTGGGAGTTTAAGATGTGATATTTAAAACAGTCATCCCTTTGGATCCCTACCCAGCCTCACCAAAGAGCAGAAGTTTCCCACAGAGGGCAAACTTTTTTAGAAGAACCATATTGTAGTTGAATTGAACTGTTTGAGAGCATAATTGTGCTGTATGGGCTTTTTAATTTATATGTTAGCTTTTTATAATGGCGTGGTGCAGAAGGGCCCCTCTAATGCTGTGCTGCCAGGCAGGGAAGGAGCAGCGTGTCTGAAGTGTAGGCATCTGATAAAAATTAGTCAGTGTTTCTGCTGTAGAAAATGGACAATTTCTAGAAAGACCAAAATGCATTTGTGAAAGATGAGTGATCTTGCAGCTCCACTGATCAAATCCTTTCACAAGCTAGGGAAAAGAACTGTAAATACCTCATCTGGGTAATTTCCCCCCACACCCCCCTTGGCATTCATTTATTTATTTAATCCTTTCACAGCTAAGAACTGCTCTGTTGTATTGTGCTGTGAGTTATGAACTTAGGTGCTTAGTGCATAGGTATTAAAATTGTATTTTAAGTAATTTTCAGCAAAGGCTGCCATAATCCATTTTTTCCACTTGCCCTAACCAGCTACCAGTAGTACTAGTACAACCACCCTGAGCCAAATCCTGCTGGAAATACACCTTTATGTGGAATGTTCAGGTGTGTTGGCAGCTCACTGGAGAGCTGTATGGATGCCAATGCATATGAAAAGCTTGTCTAATTCAGGGGTAAGCTGGTGTTCTGCTCCACTAGAGCAGGGACTGATGTGTCTGTGGAAAATTGTGGAAATCTCCTAGGTTTCATCTGTGTCCTGGTGTTTCCCTGTTTCCAGGACAGAAGCAGCTTGTGCTTGTGACTGCAGCCTGAGACACTGAAAGTCCCTTAATGAATTAGGAAAAACACTCCCCAGAATCCGTTGCTTTTTTTGGTTCTGCAAAGGAGAGAGTGAAATAAAAGGAAATGTATCTTTATAAACTCCACAGCTGACAACACAGTGTGTATTGGGAGGCATCTGGGAACTAGGAATGCTCTTGTTGGTAGGAACAATAGTGCATTTAGACTAAGAGAAAGACAAAGCTGAAAATCAGCTGAAAGCTGTATTTTAATATAAAATCACAGAATATTAGGGGTTGGAAGGGACCTCGGAAGATCATCCAGTCCAGCCCCACTGCCAGAGGAGGGTCACCTATTCCAGATCACTCAGGAACACATCCATGTGAGTTTTTAGTATCTCCAGAGAGGGAGACTCCACAACCCCCCTGGGCAGCCTCTTCCAGTGTTCTGTCACCCTACAAGTGAAAAAATTTTCCAGATGTTTCCATGGAACTTCCTATGCCTCAACTTCCACCCATTGTCCCTTGTCCTGTCATTGGGCATCACTGAGCAGAGCCTGCTCACTCACCCTTTATAAACATGAGGTGAAAAATCTTACACTGAGGAAAGAAATAGAGGGTGGTATTTGGAGACTAGAAGATTTTGGGCAAGTTATTTGACATGTTCAGAAACATTTCAATTAAGCTTTTGGGTTTGTGATTCCTTGCTGACCAGTGAGATGTGCCCTGCATTTCTCATTTACTTGGGTTTTTGATGCTTCAAGAAAACTGATACACTTGTGAGTCACCTGTGTTCCTGTAGAGACACTTTGGTTTTTAGGGACAGTCTCAAATGTTATGCAGCACAGATAAGTTTTGCAAACTGTTCGTGAACTTGCCGCTGAACAATTGCCTGACTTTGTTATTACATCTCACCTGCTGGCCAACTGTACTTAAAGCCAAAAGCAGACTCTCTCTTGCAGGGTTTGTTGTTCTGTCTGTATCAGGGGCCAAAAGAAGCCACTGCATGGCCCAAGACTTCTTTGTGCCTTCAAATTTATGCGAGCTTATTAATGGAGACCAACCACTAATAATAAATTTGCGCTGCGTGCATGGCACAACAGTTCATCTCCTCTGACAACACGACTATGAATAATTTATAGGTGTAGTTAGCCTGAAATTTGTGGGGGTCATTAGCATTTTAATGAAAAAGATACAGCTGTTATACTAAATCTTCACCTCTTTTTTTTTTTTTTTTTTTTTTCCTTCTCTTCTCCCTCAGTTAAGCCTTTCGATCTGTGCTTTGAAAGCAGCTGACAGCGGGCGGTAATGTGCTGACTGGCACTATGGGCAGGAGGTACCCAGGGGCTCACTATCGGCCAAGCAGCTCGTGTATGTATGCAACTGCTCTAATTTATTTGTTGCTTTATTGCTTTTGAAGGCTGCTAAGTTTATAAATTTTGAAATAGTATTTATAAAGGAGGCTGACATATTCCAATCGATGCCAGCTCTCCTCTGCGTGTACCCAAATGGTGAATGTATTGATTTGTCTTTTAAACTGCAAAGGTGTTTTCTAGAATTTAAACAGTGGTTTGCAGTCTGACTTCGTAGAATGGTTTGGGTTGGAAGGGACTTTAAAGGTCATCTAGTTCAAACCCCTTCAACCATGGGCAGGGACACCCTCTACTAGACCAAACTGCTCAAGGTCTCATCCAACCAGGCCTTGAACATGTCCAGAGAGGGCATCCATGACCTATTCCAGTGTTTCACCACCCTCACTATAAGAATTTCTAAAATCCAGTCTAAATCTTCCTTCCTTGAGCTTAAATCCATTCCCCCTCATCCTATCACTGCAAGCCCTTGTAAAAAATCCTTTTGCAGCTTTTTTGTAGGCCCCTTTCAGGTAATGGAAGGCCTCTATAAGGTCTCCCTAGAGCCTTCTCCAGGCTGAACAGGTCCAGCTCTCTCAGCCTGTCCCCATAGAGGGGGTTCTCCAGCCCTCTGATCATCCTTATGGCCCTCCTCTGGACTCTAGCAGCTCCATGTCCCTGGGGACACCAGAAGAGACCAGACAGGGTCTCATAAGAGCACAGCAGAGGGGCAGAATCATGTCCCTTGTCCTGCTGGTCACACTTCTTTTGATGTATCCCAGGACACGGTTGCCTTCTGGCCTGCTAGCTCACATTTCTAACTTGCCCAAGTCTACTGCAGTTTGCTGTGTTTTTGTGCTGTTTTGTGTTCAAGGTCTCCAACTTCATTATTAATAGGGTTCAAAAGTTTAGCTGCTATTTCTTTTCACTCCTGTCCCACATTTTTACTACCAGATGTTTTCAAATTAACGAATTACTTGAGCTTAGCCTAAAATGTCCCTGTGCACTGTAGCTTTAATTGCTTACAACAGCAACTAACATCTCCAGATAATTTATATGCTTGAGTGCAGTATTATTCACGTTGGTTTTTCTCCTCTGAATTATATCCTGTTGGGGTTATTTTACATTATCCCTTCCATAAGTGCAAAGGCAACCCTGCATCACCCGCAGCTTCCATTGAGTAAGCAGAACAGCTCTCATGCTAGGGCAGATGGCAGCTGCCACACTGCAGCGGTTCCTCAGGGTCAGCTGTGTGAAATGTGCTGATGGGACCTTCCCTCTTGAGCTCTGTGGGGTAGTGCCCTGACTCCAGAAGGCTGTTGCCAGTCCTCATGCACTTTCTGTTGATCCCTCAGGCTGCTGAGGTGGAGCTGTGGTAGGTTAGTGTTTGTATTTGCTCCTGTTTTTGCTGTAGCAGAAGAAAATGATCCCACGTGGCTTTTCTTGGCATCAAAGTCAGCTTAAGAAGCTCTCTCACTTCTGTGCCATTCTTTCTATTCCTTTACAGACTTCTTTGAAAGCTCAATCACTTCAGGCATCCAGCTCCACATGTGCTTGTGCTGGCTGGTGCAAGTAGTAAACTGCAGTGAGAGCTAGCAGCTGGGACAGGACAGGGACTGCTTGTGGTGGCTTTGCCATCAGACATGAGGAACTGCAGGGTAAGGTCTTGTATTCAGAAATTGACTGTGGGGCTTTGTAGGCTAAATCCTAGGAAGTCATAAAACATGTTTACTCTCTGCTGCAGACTAGTTATAGATGTCATGAAGATGTGTGTTAAAATGATGCATTAGAGCCAACTTAGACACTACTTTTCCAAAGAGTTTGTCTTGGGTATTAATTTCAGGGTATTATCTATACTATAACAAAGGAAATAAATGGTTGTTACACTTTTGACAGGTCTGTGGTGGTCAAGTGCTGCAGTGCAGAATTGGGCTGATCTGTTTGGATCCCTTGACATTAAGTTTAGCCTTCAAAGGTATACTGCAGAGCATGATACCCACATCTCATGGCTAGGCTGGAGGCTTTAAAATCATAGAATCATAGAATTGTTAGGGTTGGAAGGGACCTCAAGGATCATCAGTTCCAACCTCCCTGCCATGGGCAGGGACACCTCACACTGGATCAGGTTACCCAGAGCCACATCCAGCCTGGCCTTAAAAACCTCCAGGGATGGGGCCTCAACCACCTCCCTGGGCAACCTGTTCCAGGCTCTCACCACCCTCGTGGTGAAGAGTTTCTTCCTCATGTCCAGCCTGAATCTCCCACTTCCAGCTTTATTCCATTCCCCCTAGTCCTGTCACTACCTGATAGCCTAAAAAGTCCTTCTCCAGCTTTCTTGTAGCCCCCTTCAGATACTGGAAGGCCACAATAAGGTCTCCTTGGAGCCTTCTCTTCTCCAGACTGAATAGTCCCAACTCTCTCAGTCTGTCCTCATAGGAGAGGAGCTCCAGCCCTCTGCTCATCCTGGTGGCCCTTCTCTGGACATCTTCCAGCACGTCTGTATCTTTCTTGCAGAGTTTGATCTAGTGTCGAGGCAGGTAATCAAGTTATTTTGTATTACTACCTAGAGAGAACAAGTAATGGGCACTAAATTCTTACCAGAAGAGCCTAGGATGTTTTTCCTGTTGTCTAGCTGAGCAGTTAGAGACAGTGAAGAAGAAGAATAATTGTTTGCTTGGAGAAATGCTGGGATTCACATCATCTGGTGGGGCTGAAACTTACGTCAGAATCAATTGGTGCCAAAGCTCTCTCTGTTTTGAGGACAGAGATATCAAAATATCTACATCATGCTTGCTCTATGCTTTTGTTAAACCAAGTTTTCCCTTTCCTTAACCTGTCAGGGTTTCTAAGCCAGGAAACTTGCCTTTTTAATTTTTGTTTTGTTGCTTTGTGATTTGTGCAACTTCCCAGTGCTGAACATAATAAGTGCTTTGGATATCCAACAATAATGGCATTGAAATTGCCCAGTCTTGGGGAAATGTGGATCATAATGAAATCTCTGATAGCAGATTAGATCTCAGGGAAAGTGCTGGTAAAATACATCATTTGGCTTTTGTTTTCTTTGCATAAATAATGAGTAATTGCACCATCTCACCCATTGTATTTCACATCCACAGTTGCTGCCATCTTAACCATTAAGGACCTTGTACCATTAAGGACCTGGTGCAGCCTTGAGCCTTAGTCCCTGACTTTTATCTTCTCTCTGGTATCTACCTAAATAAAGTCTGTGAAGGGCAGGCTTAGGTCTGTGTGGAGTATGACAGTCATATTGCAGCTTTAGCAGTGAGATAATGTTTCAACCCTTTATGACAACAGCTCTTTGGTTGAATGATTTCATAAATTTAATGAATATAATAGTGCATGGTCTTAGGAGAATGCAAAAAGTTTTGTATCCAAGGAAACACATAACAATTTCAATAGAAAACAACTTGTTTGAAGCCCGGTGCTAGGAAATATATTTGAAATATAAGTGCTGAAGATAGAAGAAACTGCAAGGTGTTTAAAATGTCAGATTGAAAGCTGTGACTTCAGCAGGGGTGTGCTAGTTTAGACTTTTAAGTCAAAGTGAAATTAAACAGCAGTTGTCTCCCTTGATTACTGAAAATAAGCAAAGCAGTCTTGGGTGTATCCCTAGTGCTGCTTGTCCTGACTTAACACTCTCTCATGTATTGTTTTGTTGGATTTTATTTTTCCTTTTCTGTGTTTTTCTTATGAAAAGAAAACAGCCACTGGAAAGCAGCCACTGGAAAGCTAGGTTTTGTGAACAGGCTTCTTTCACTAATTTCTCCTGGGCTTCATTGATGTTTATATTTTTCTAATGTTGGCTCATAAACTCCACTTTTCTGCAGCAGCTTTGCTGCAAACGCAGTACTGCTGATGTTGTTTAGGTAGCCTCAGATTTTTCATACCAAAAGAATCCTTTTTTTTCCATGCACAAAGTGAAAGGGGTTTGTGTGTGCGGGGAAAACCCCATTTTGATAGGTTGTCCATGCATGCCATGCCTGGAAGACTGTGTTCAGTTTGGGGCTCCCCAATTCAGGAGAGACAGGGATCTACTGGAGAGAGTCAATAGAGAGCTGTGAGGATGATTAAGGGACTTGAACATCTCTCCTGTGAAGAAAGACTGAGAGCCCTGGGACTGTTAGTCTTGAGAAGAGAAGACTGAGAGGACATCTGACCAATGTCTATAAATATCTGAGGGGTGAGTGTCAAGATGAAGGTGCCAGGCTCTTTTCAGTGTTTCCTAGTGACTGGACAAGGAACAGTGGGTACAAGCTGAAACACAGGAGGTTCCACCTCAAGATGAGGAGGAACTTCTTCACTGTGAGGGTGCTGGAGCCCTGCCCAGAGAGGTTGTGGAGTTTCCTACTCTGGAGACTTAAAAACCCACCTGGATGCTTTCCTGTGCAGCCTGCCCTAGGTGTTCCTGCTCTGGCAGGGGGTTGGACTAAATGATCTCTGAGGTCTCTTCCAACCCCTAACATTCTATGATTTTATAATTCTATGCATAACCTGTCCGCAGCACAGTCTTCATTTATTTTAGTTAGTTGTGGTGTTTTGCAGACCTTTGAAATCTGAGCAAAGCGATGCAGAGAAAATGGAATTGGTTCCATTGCCATTCTGCTGGCATTTAGTGCTCAGGAAGGGTTTAAATGATGATGATAATAATGATGATGATGATCATGTGAAGTTTCGTGAGAGTACTGTGCAAAAAGGAAAGGAAAAAGAAGTGCTTTCTTTTGGGAGACTTTGGAAGTGAGGAAATACAGGAAATCGTGAGTGGTACTTTGGCACTTGTGGACCTTTGATGTGCCAAGGTGGAGGTGCAGTCCTGTGGTGGCATATCAGTGTTTACCAGAGGGATGGGACCTGCTTGGTCCTCGAGCTTCATGTCCAGTCCTTACTGCCTTAAGTCATCCTCTTGATCTGTGGCAGGCAGAGGTGGAATTTTCTTACGTGTTTGAACTATTTGGTATCGCTTCTGTAAAAACAACTCAGACTAGGGCCCATATGGAATGATTTATTGATATAATTCTGCCAATATAATTATTAGAACGGACTGGAGTTTTAGTACAGAGACTTCTGATGGGAGATGATTTTTATTTTTCTTCTGAGTAAACCCTTTTTGGGAAAATCCAGTTTTGATTAAATGTGTATAGGTCGAGGATGAGAATAAAACGTCCCTCTCATGAAGGCAGTCCTGGACTGCAAAGGAGAGAGGTTTAAGTCTTGATTCTTCCTTGTCATCCCCTGTGCTAGAGCTGCTCCTATAAATAATTCAATTTACTTGAGGGCAGAGAGAGCAGGGTTGATTTTATAAACTTGGGCTTTGATTTCCCTCCAGGAACACTCAAATTCCTGCTCTGCCTGTGTCTCTTGAGCTACCCAAAGAGTTGGACAGGCTGGCGGTATTGCAAGGGGCTGTTGCTTAGTGAAAACTGCTGAAAAGTCTTTTATAGAGTCATTAAGGTTGGAGAAGCCTTTTAAGATCTTTGAGTCCAACCATACCCCAATTACCCTGACCATTAGACTATTCTCTGCTTCATTGCAGTGAAATAAAGAACCAGATGTGGAAGTGGTGACTTTATAAATAGCAGGAAACCCCCAAACTTCCAGTCTTGCAATGCAGTGCCAGTACTGACTTTGCTATCAATAACCCAAGATGAGCTGATGTGAAAAAGTACCAGGGAGTGGCTCTGTGGGCTTGGCTTGGAGCCACTTCCAGAGTAACAGAAAACTCACCCAAAGAGATACCTTGAGCCCCAAGGAGGAGTGTGTTCACCATGCAGCTCTTGGTTGAAGCTTCTCAGTTAAATTCTACATTCATCAAGGCTTTTTGGGTGGTCCTGGTGAAGCCCCAAAACATGCACTGGTTTCTATATTTAGGAACTAACGTGAAGCCTGCAGATAAAAAGCTCTCTTTAAGAGCTGAGCATACTCAGAATGCATATTGGCACTTCTGGTTTTATTTCTTAGCATAATTAAGTTCTGCTCCTATCCCAGGCCCCTGGCAGGTCCATTTCTTCTCTGTGGTGAAGCTAGAGGTAGAGTGCTTTGAAGCTCTACCTCCTCTTGGGGTAGTGCATGTTCAATGGAGAACCACCACAGTACCAGATTTGCATTGCATGTTTGTCCCCTTTCACAGGAACTCCAGTTCCTTTGGGGTTAAAGTGCATTGTGAAGATCCATGAGTTTGTAAATAAGAAAAAAAGAGCAGAGACACACATCAAGAACTCAAGAGTCCTTGTTGAAACTCAAGTTTAGTAGTTTGTTCTTTTCCACTGCAGCCAAGTTTGCTGCTTGTTGAAACCAAGTCCACTTTTAACCACTCTCCAATGTAATTAATGTAAATGCCAGGAAGTGCATTTTTTATGTTCTTATACTTTATTGGGGATTGATTTGTTTAGACCATAAAGCAAATGTGATAGTTTGGTTTTATTTATGAGCCATGTGGGTTTTGAGCACATGTGGGTAGAAGTTTCTCAGCATATCACGACAAGGAGCTCTACTGCAGGCCAAGATTCAAGTTATTGCTGTTTTCTAGTGCCATAATTCCATTGGGAGAGTTACTGTAGGCTCTGGCCATTCTGGTCATGTCTTGGCAGCCTGTCAGCTTAAGCAGTGCTGCAACTCTGGGTTTCTAATCTGTGTGTTTATAAACTTGCTGAGCTGCAGCTCTTTGTGTAATGAGCCTTACTTCAGGTCAGCTTTTCATAGAAAACCAGACTAGAAATAGGGAGACCTTTTCTGGTTTGATGCTTCCTGTGCTCTGGAATACATCCTGTTCTATCACTGGGAGCAAGGGATATGTGGGTAGGACATGTGAGCCCAACCTGAAGACCATTTTAGCAGGTAGAATTAAAATTGCACATATAATAAGGTTACCTAGAATATTTTTAATGTATGTGGAACAGAAGCCATCTTGTCAATGTGCAAAACCTTCATCTCTCCTCAAGAGCCCTGATAGTTTTGCAAAACCTGGCAATCAGTCTAATGCTCTGTTTTGTGACTTAGACTTGGACTCCTTTATTTTTGACCACAGGTCTCAACTTACTCTTAGCAAGTTGAAATTATTTGCAAACACTTGCAAATTAATGAAATTAGGGAGTTTCATTCTTTATATTAAGACCTTCGATGTGATTACAGTTTTTTGCTTCCCTCTCTTGCTTCCCTTCCCTCTCTTGCTTCCCTTCCCTCTCTTGCTTCCCTTCCCTCTCTTTGCTTCGCTTCCCTTCAATTCTATATTTCTTTTCATGTAGAGTTCTATAGAGTCTACTGAAAGATTCTCCCATTTATTTAATTCACAGATTTTGATTTCTGAAGCCAAATTTGACACTGAGTATAATCTTAGAGTCACAAGGAAACAATTTTGGTGTACCATACTCTTTCAGATGCATTTTAAAATCTCAGCTATGAGGCACTGCTAACAGTTGGCTCAAAGCTATTGTTACCAGTCTGGGTAATTTGAGGGTGAAAACATTTCTGTATAACCTTGATAAAAGCTTACTGTGTAACTAGCCATGAATGAATTACACTTAATTCAGGGGGCAGCTGAAGTTGTAGCAGGTGAAATCATCATCCCAGACCAGGATAAGTTCCATTGTTAAAATATATCAGTTTTAAAAAGAGAAGCTGAAATTGTTGTGCATGCAGTTAGTTGTTCCTGGGGAATTGGCTTGTGCTCAGGGATGTGCAGTCTTTTTCCTAGGCTTTGCAGAGACAGTTGAGTGTTTGCAGGCTGCAGAAGGCAGGGCCATAGTCAAGACGTATGGGAGCTGGTAAATGAGATATTTTTTTTCCCAAGTAATTATTTTATTTTAATTTTTTGTGGATTTTGTTGTTGGTGGGGTTTGGTTTGTTTTTTTGTCTTTTGTCCAGCACAACATCTGTGCTGGAACTTATCCCATCCATTGCAAGTGAGAGGGGCTTAGTTAAGATTTTTGCTCCTTCTGTTAGTAATGCTGTGACCTATGCTTCATCTCTTTGCTACTTCTGCTCCCTGTCAAAGAGCTCAGTATTGGGCTGGTGCCATTAGGAACAGCTGGGAAGCTGGTGCTGGACCTTGTGGGTTTCCTTAACCCTGTTAAGGAATCGATTATCTGTGGAATGGTTCTGCTTACTGATTTAGGAGCTGTCAAATGATCCAAGTTAAATTTATGTGGGGCTGAAAAATCCCTGCTCTGAACCCAGTCTGAATCAGGCAAAGTCATTGGTTGTGCCAAGTGCATGGCCTTGATTGCTTTCTGTTATTCCATTAAGCAGATGGGCAGGCTGCCTGTCCTCCAAAGCATTTTGGTTACCTTTATTTGCCTGAGACAGCTTGTCTTTCTCATGAGTTTTGGTAAGTCTCATCAGGCTTGATTACTCTTTGTTTACCTTCAGATTTAGTAATTTTGGATGGCACACAAGATTGAAATTGAAGAATATGGAAGACCAACTCCCTCTTGCTTTATTGGTCATCTCAGTGGCAGAAATTCAAGTTAGAATTTCTGGGTTTGTGTCTGAGTAAAAAGAAAATGAAGGGGCTTTTTACAAGGGCTTGTAGTGATGAGAGGGAATGAACTGAATCTTCATGAGGGCAGATTTAGACTGGAGATCAGGAAGAAATTCTGTACAGTAAGGTTTCAAGTAAAGACCTCAGGGAGGTCATGGATGCCCATCCCTGGAGGTGTTCAAGGCCAGGCTGGATGAGGCTTTGAGCAATGTGACATAGGAGGTGTCCCTGCCTGTGGCAGGGGGTTGGAACTAGGTGGTCTTCAAAGTCCTTTCCAACCCAAACCATTCTATGAATCTATGAAAGTTCATGCTTAAGCCCTCTATTAGCACAGGCATTTAAAGCAGTTGTTTACAATTCTTAAATAAGTCTGAGGTGTAATCTTTATTGTAGAGATTTGAGTAATTTATAGATGGATTGGAAAAGAAAAGAATGTGAAGGCTCAGGGGTTTAATTTACACAGCAGGATTAGCCTGAGGTTTACTTAGCAAATGTGGCTGTGAATGTATAGATCTGGTGACAGAAGGTCTTATTAGCTGTGCTTGTAAGTAGCCAATAGATAAAACACACTCCATCTTCTTGCTATGACAACACTGGCTTTGCCTGCCAGGCTGTTCCATTCTACACAGGGGGGAAAATCTAATTAGAGGAAGAAAATTGAATTAGGGAAAGACTTAGTATGCCATCCCGACTTTTCCCTTCCTAAATGCAGGATTAGTCCTGATTGCATGTCATGGCTATACCCTATTTAAATGACAGAATTTCCCCAAGTGATCACTTGATTTGGGAATACTCCAGTAACATAAGATGACCCAGACTGTCTGCAGCAGAGTGTCAGTCAGTCATATACACACTGATTACTTAGATGTATCCTCCAAGAGATTTCTAAGTAAGGGAGCAATGGATTTTGCCTGTTTCTTTCTGTCATTATTACTTTTATTGTTTTTCTTCTTCCTCTCTAGCTGTTAGAATCTGATTCTGAGAGGCATCTTTTTCTGAATTTTTAATGGATGAGGAACTTGGCTGGATGGGAAGGGAAAATTGGCAAATGGGAAAGCACTTGAGTGCCAGAACTCATCGAAGAATCTGCAGTCGGATTTTTCCTTAATTACGTTATTTAAAGACAGATCAGCATTATGGATTTCCATTAATAAGAGCATCACTAGAACAGAGACAGCACTGCTGCTGGGCTGGTGCAGTCAGCTGGCAGCATGATTAGCTCTGAAAGGAAAAACAGCATTTTGGTGGCAGCAGGGCTGGCAGGTTGCCTCTTGGGAATAGAGGAGCCAGGACAGAAAGCTGGTTACCAGGTGGTGATTTCTGTAGGACTAGATGAAGCAGAAGGAGCTGAAAATGGGAGAAGCTGCATTACCAAGCAGGTTGAAGTGAATTTGTGCTGATGTGAGGTCTGAGCCAGGGTGGAGTGGGGAGAGCAGCAGTGATTCCCTATTTGGGCAGGGAGGTAGGACTTAGATGATCTTGAGAGGTCCTTCCCATCCTCAGCAGTTCTAAGGTTTGTGTGGAGGAGCCTGCAGATCTGTTTGACAGGTCATGTGAGGCTGCTTTCCTG
This sequence comes from Indicator indicator, assembly GCF_027791375.1. Lineage (NCBI taxonomy): Eukaryota > Metazoa > Chordata > Aves > Piciformes > Indicatoridae > Indicator > Indicator indicator. The sequence goes on from NC_072017.1 coordinate 6,112,013, forward strand.
CTTTTGCATTCCCCAAACTGCTCTGCCCACTGCTGGAACTTATTTTCCTGACTTTGCTGAGCTTTCTCTCTCCAGCTTCTAAACTCTGTCCATCAGAGATGTCATTGATGGAGGGAGCAGCAAGAGGAAAAGAAAAATATAGGAACATCATATGTTGCTCTGATCTACCACAGCACTTCATTGAAGGGTTTTCCTTCCTTTTCCTTTCTGAGTGTTTAACATTCCCTGGTTTAACATAACTTATCTACGTAAGTAGATAAATAGGCAAGAAGAAGCATGATGACACTTGACCCTAAAAAAACCTCTGATCTTGAGTCTGATTTCAGCTACCTTAAGGATGTAAATCTAGACTTTATTTGGATGCTTTTGGCTGACATCTGCTTACTTATCATTTAGCTGGCCCTAGCTGAAGAACAAATGCAGGGGTGAAAAGACAGCATGTTAGAATACTTAATGATTAATGTTTTAACATTGTGAGTCACATTTTGAGGTGGAGGGAGATTGCTGGGTTTGAGTTGCAGTCACTGTGCAATGGAGACTTTCTCTCCAGCTGCTTTAAGCAGAGCCAAAGAACTTGAGGCTTCTAGCCCCATGGCATCAGTTTGTCACTAGATGTGTTGTGCTCAGCAGATACCCTTGCAGGAATCACAAAGTGTTAGGGGTTGGAAGGGGCCATCAAGTCCAACCCCCTGCCAAAGCAGGATTACCTAGGGCAGGCTACACAGGAACACATCCAGGTTGGCATTGAAAGGACGTTTGCTTTACTGAAAGAGTTTGTATTATTTGTTTCCTTTATTTGCTAGACACAGTGACAGAAATAGTCCTGAGTGCATAGCAATACCTTGTCCCCAGCATGTGTCATTCACAGCCAAACCAGAGACTCTAAGACCAAGTGGTTTACTTAGGAGAAGATGGCCAGGAAAGGGTCCTGGAGAGGATCTTGTCTGGGTAGCTTGCTTTTTATGATTCCCTCCTCTGGGACCAACTCTGCAGATTGTCCTTCTTAGTTTCACATACTGGGTCTCATTCTGCAAATGTTCATGTGAACGTGCCTGACTGCTGTGCTTCCTTTTACCAACACTGCTGTACTTTCCTCGGTAAGCTGTAGCTGGGTAATAGATGGCAAAAAAAACAAACCAGATTTTCTGATGTCATGACATTTTTGCTACAGTCTGTTGACCAGAACTGGAGAATACTGTTGAACCTGTGCTGCTAGAAAAAATTTACATTAAGGAAAATGTCATAAGTGTTTTTAATGCCTTGTTCTCATTGCTGCAGACTAGCCTTTAATGACTCTCAGATATCACTGAAAGCTCAGAAGACCCCTGCTGTTACATTCTGAGGTTTGTTTAGAATGCTTAACGTCTCGTAGGAGCTTCTTAAATGTGGTATTTTTATTTTGTGTTTTCCTTTGGTTTTAATTCTTCAATGATCCCTCTTTTCAGATTTCAAATTATAATCTATTTCCTGATGCATTGCTGACGCCCCGTGAGCCATGTCAGAAGTACTTCCAGGTCAGATGCCCTTTAAAAGATTCTGCTATGCAAATATGTGAAACTTTCTTCTTCCTTTCCTCCTTCGTCTTTCCAGGCCCATACTTCACTTTCATTTTGCATTTATACATGAAAAAGAGCAAGCACTTCATTTTCTTTTTAACAGAGCCTTTTTGAATGAACTCTCAATTCAGCTTTTTAAAAAAACTCTTCCAATAGACCATAGAATGATTAGAAGTAAAACCCAAGTTGGTCATGCAGTGTTTTCTGTTTGCAATGATGTTTTCTCTCTCCTCCTTCCAGCTCTGTTAGCTTTATGTGAGGATTGGAAAGCCTCAGTAAAAGCCATGCAAGTAATAGTGTTACTTGTGTTGTTATGGTCATCTTAGACAACTGGGACTGCTGTATGTTAAACCTGGTAGAGTGGTGAAAGTGAATCAATCTGTATCTGTAGGCTTGTTTCTAGATGTTAGAAGTATGCAGTTGAGACAGATTTGTTATAGAATAAGCAAGCTAAAACATTAATGAGTTGCTGTGACAGATCTACTTAATGAACTGTCCTTAAGCACTACTAATGTTACTGTTCTCACTAGTGAGAACACCCTAATTTATTCTTAGTTTTTCACCAGAGTCCAATTTTTTTTTTTCTTACATACATTATTTTTACTCACAGCTTACTAGTGTTGACCTATTTTTCACAGAATCACAGAATTGTCAGGGTTGGAAGGGACCTCAAAGATCAACCTGCCATAGGCAGGGACACTTCACTCTACATCAGGTTGCTCAGAGACCCAGCCAGCCAGGCCTTAAAAACTTCCATATTTTAGCTGAGATATATTATCTTAGAATGGTTTGTGTTGGAAAGGACCACCTAGTTCCAACCCCATGCCATGGGCAGGGACACCTCCTACTAGACCAGGTTGCTCAAGGCCCCATCAAACCTGGCTTTGAAGAGTTCCAGGCTTGGAACCCCCACAAGTCTTTCTGGGCAACCTGTTCCAGTGCCTTACTTATGGGAAAGAGTAAATATGTGAGCTCAGTGATTCCTGGTCTGCTGGTTTATTAGTGTTCACTTTTCAGTGGAAGACAGAGGAGTTGAAAAAAAAGAGTGCTCTGTGCCAGTAGCATTGTCTCTGGGGGTGGCCATGCAGCATGAGGAGCTGCCCAAGCAGGGTGAAGGAACACAGTCTGCCTCCGGAGGGGGACTCCTGGCACAGGTGATTAGAATTTTGGTCTTCAAATTATAGGCACAGGAGAAAGTTTCACTTCCTAGGAGATTTTAATTAGAAAGCTGGGATGTGCTTCCTGTGGCAGAAGTGATGCCTTTCAAGTGTCACCATGTCCAGTACAAAGGAGGGAACACAGACTGTCACTCTTCTTCCTTATGCTGTTCTATTGTGCAGTCTGGGAGGGGGTCAGCATTTCTTTGAATTCAGAAGTTTCCCAGCACTTAAGTTAGTCCTGGTCTGGTAGTAGCTTCTGCCCTTGAGACGCAAGACCTGCTCTTCCCTTCGTACTCTCTTTTTGCCTCTTCCATTGCTTCCCTTTTTGCTACCTTTTTATCTGTTTCTGAGGAGGGTGGAGAGATGCTGCCTGTGCATATCCCAAAGCCTGGCTGAGAGTGCAGGGTGATGGCCAACAAGCAAGCACCTGTCCTTTGAGAGGACAGCCTGCTCCTCTCCCTGCACACCTTATGGTACTATTTACATGTCCATTGATTATTTAATTGTGATGACTTGGTCAATGGATCATTTGAAAGGGGATAAGGAGGGAGGTGGTGTCTAGTGAAAGGGTTGTTTTGACGTTTTTCCACTTACAATCATACATCAGCCCCAGCATAGCACCCAACTTACAAACACTGCTTGGAATTTTGGAGGCTTTGGCTCAGTCATTGCTCAATGTATCAATATTCATCATAAACCCATGGGGAAACTTTAATAAGCAGATGAATAAAATGCAATACATTTTGTTTCAGTGTTTCTGTGTATGTATTCTAACAATATTTTTGATAAGTGAAGTGCTGACAGCAGGAGACTGGCTAAAGATGGTCTGGCAGACAGATACTTAAACATTTTTGGAGGAAGATTAATTTCTAAGAAGTTTGTTAAGCAGTAAAAATAGTGGCAAACATTGCAGGAAGCTGCTCATTTGTAACAAAGAAGAAGAATAAATTTCAGTCTTGTTCCAGATTGTGGCAGTTTGTATTTATTGATGAGGGGGAGGGGGAAAGCTTGTTTTAATTTGCTAAAGCATGAAGTAAAATACAATCTAGTGAAATTCATGTGTTGTACAGGTCATAATCCATAAGATTTAAAGGCCAGGCAGTGGGGCAAATTTATCCTGCACTATTAATTTATGTGACTTCCAGATTTCAATCAGAGTTTTAACTGATTCAACAAAGATATAAGGCAGGCAGTGCATAAACACAACCCATTTTGTAGTTTCAAATTAAAACGTGTGCTTTGGTAGCATTATGCAAGATCAAATGTGACCTTCCTCACATTAGACTTGGTTGGATTTAGGCAAGATGCAGAAAGCAACAATTATTGATGGATTTATATGAGAAGTGAATTTATAAAGTCCCTTTAAATGATGCAGTGGCTGTGTTCTAGAAGTGGTTTGTGACTAAAGCTCCAGTTGTCTGTAGGATATTTGTTAGTTGTTACCTAAACTGATGGGTTTTGCACAGCGTGGGTGGGGTGATCAGTCTTAAACTTGTAGTTGGTCTGGACCAACTGGCTGGGACTTGAAGGAAATGGCAGAGAGGCAAATTTGTCACATTTAGTTTAAACTCCTGTTTTGAACGAGTTGTGGAAGTTGTTCTAGGTAGATGATTCAAGGAGCAGAGCATGCTCCTCTGCTTGGTTTGAAATGAACCAGTGATGGTTACAAGTGTGCAGCTTTAACAGCACATCAAAGATGCAGCAACTCCATCAACTGTGTGTGCATTTAGGTAACATTTTGAAGTGCTCCTTGTCACTCTGTGTTTATGTATATGTTTTTTTTTAAACCCCATATAGTCAATCTCTTGTAAATCTGTACAGCAGTCACTTTGCTCATATATCAAATACACAAGGATGCAGCCCGACTCAGCTGCAATCAGCTGTCATCAGCTAGCTCAAATTACAGCTTTGCATTGCTGGAGAAGCCCCAGACACATTTTTATGTGCAATATAAGCAGTCAGTGGTATCTGAGAATTAGGAACAACAGAAAGGGTGTTTCATGCTGTGGCAGATGGGAGTGATTTATTAATTGGCCTCTAATTTGGTTGCCAGGTGTCAAACAACAGTAACTACTGCAGTATGTAAATTAAGGTGTTCATGGAGCATTTATGCAGATTAGTGGGAGCCATAAATAGTGCAGGAACAAATTATATTTAAAAAAAAATATTTTTGATCACTTTTAATGGTCTAGAAATCTGTTCCCTCAATAAACTTTTTTTTTTCCTACCCCCAAAAAATGAGCTGTGCCCCTGGCTAGCAAAAATCAGAAACTTGTCTGCAAGTAGACAAAAGAGTGGTTTTATTTAATACTGGAAAGGGTGAACTCTGCCCTAGGATGTGTGGGTGTACCCTTAAATTTGAACTTTGTGAACTGAAAGTGAGTCATCTTCATCTCTGGAGCACAGCACTCTTTTTAAACTCGATTGAATTAGAGCAGGATATTCTGTCAAGGGTTCCCCCCCTGCTTTGTTTCACCTTTGTGAAATATACCTTGCCTTCTGGCCCTCTGCTTCCCACCTCCAAAACAGAAAGTGGCAGGGGGGAAATAGAAAGATGAAGAACAGAGAAAATGCAAATATTAAGGGCAGCAGGCAATTGTCTTAAAATGATCAGTGCTTGAGTTCCACCCTAAATGAAAAAGGAGCAGCTTAGACATTTCTCAAGTTTTCTACTTCCTGGTGCTAAGTGGTTGAGTTTTTCCCCTCCTCTTCAGAGGTAGAGATGAAATACTGAAATGAAAGGATGACTTCTGGACTTCCAGGCATTTGCAAAGGATACCTTTCCTTCCCACAAGCCCACCTGCAACAGAATCAGATACGAAAAACCTGCCCAAAAACTGCCTTGTATCGGGTCAAGCATTTTGCTTTTTCTCAGCTTCATGGTCCTGGTGATCTCTATGTTTTTTTAGTGCTTCTGGTTTTCCTTATTTAATAAGCTAAGCTTTTTGTCTGTTCTCTTACCCACTTAGGTTGTGGTAATTTTCCTACTGTAAACCAATTATGTCAAGTGCTGCATCTCTTTACCAGAAGCCCTGTTAAAATCTTGTGTGTACTGAAGGAGTTCCATGAGTGTCTCTCTTGCTTTTGCAGTCGATTCCGGCGTGGACGCCCTGGCAGTGTTTATGGCCAGCAGCAGCACGACGGACGTTGTGAACCGCAACAGCCCTGCCACCCCACCCAACACCCTCAACCTGCGCTCCTCTCACAACGAGCTGCTGAATGCAGAGATCAGGCACACGGAGACCAAGAACAGCACTCCCCCAAAATGCAGGAAAAAATACGCCCTGACTAACATCCAGACCGCCATGGGGCTTTCCGACCCGGCGGCACAGCCCCTTCTGGGCAACAGCTCTGCAAATATAAAGCTGGTGAAGAATGGAGAAAACCAGCTCAGGAAAGCGGCTGAGCAGGGACAGCAGGATCCCAACAAAAACCTCAGTACCACTGCGGGCATAAACGTAACTTCTGAGAAGTTTGAAGGCAAAGAGCCGATCCCACAGGATTCCTCTGGCTGTGAAATATTGCCCTCACAGCCAAGGAGGACCAAGAGCTTCCTGAATTACTATGCGGATCTAGAGACATCTGCTAGAGAGCTAGAGCAGAGTTTTGTTGCCATGGAAGATAAATCTGCACAAAGCAACAGCCAGGCTTCTACTGTTATTGTCAATGGGGACGTCCTGCCCCGGAAACAAAACATACTGTCGAGCCCAGAGGATGGCCAAGTTGCCACAGTGTCATCAAGCCCAGAGACTAAGAAAGACCACCCAAAAACTGGGGCCAAAACAGATTGTGCCCTCCATAGGATTCAAAACCTGGCCCCAAGCGATGAGGACTCCAGCTGGACTACACTGTCCCAGGACAGCGCCTCGCTGAGCTCGCCCGACGAAACAGGTAGGCAAGGAAAGGCTGCTTGTGGCCACTCTTCTGGACATGCTTCACTTAACTCCTCTCAGCTGGTGGCTGGAAGGAGAGAGGTGATTCAGTGCTGCTCTCTGTGAGGAGGTGACTTGCATCAAAACACAAGCACGGAGCTTCCAGTGCAGCTTTTTGTCCACTTGGGAACGCTTGGCAGCCTCCAACTTGATCCTAGCAGCTTTACAAGCACCAGTGGGTGCTGTGGATAGGTTACTAAAAATACGCCAAGTGAACTTTTTGCTAATTTATAAATGATTGCTCTTCACTAATCAATGGGTGCATGTTGTGAGCAGTACATGATTCTCTAGAGATGCTAAATGATAGGTAAATCTCCACACACAACAAAGAAACTTTCTCTGCAATGATATTTTTTTTTTTTTGGCTCAACAGAGGGTTTGACTTTTCTAATTGAATCTTTTATGAGTGTCCACCCTCTGCCCAAGTCTTTTCATGGTGTTCTTTTATTTTTATAAGAGTCCTCCTAAGCCTTGGCTCAGTTAATTTCCACATTTTATTTTCTTTGTGCAGCACTTAGGTACAGTAACTCAGAAACTTGAAACCATGGCATTTCCTGGTTTGGAAACCTGGGCTCATTAATTATTTGAACAGTTATAATGACTTCTGCACCGGCTCTGCTGTGATTTACAACATTATTTTTGCATTCTTTTTAAAACTCTTGTGATCTCTTTTATTCTAATTAATGGCCTTGAGCAAGTTTTTATATCCAAGCCAGTGCTGAAGCGTATCCAGAGAAGGGCCACGAGGATGATCAGAGGGCTGGAGCACCCCTCCTACGAGGACAGACTGAGAGAGTTGGGACTAATCAGTCTGGAGAAGAGATGGCTCCAAGGAGACCTTATTGTGGCCTTCCAGCATCTGAAGGGGGCTACAAGAAAGCTGGGGAGGGACTTTTTAGGGTGTCAGGGAGTGATAGGACTGGGGGGAATGGAACAAAAATAGAAATGGGTAGATTTATATTGGATGTTAGGAAGAATTTCTTCCCCATGAGGGTGGTGAGACACTGGAACAGGTTGCCCAGGGAGGTGGTGGAAGCCTCATCCCTGGAGGTTTTTAAGGCCAGGCTGGATGTGGCTGTGAGCAACCTGATGTAGTGTGAGGTGTCCCTGCCCTTGCCAGGGGGGTTGGAACTGGATGATCCTTGAAGTCCCTTCCAACCCTAACAATTCTGTGATTCTGTATAAAGGTACAGCTTTGTCAAAAAGGGGAGGCAATGCAATTCTTGATGTTGACATGAGGTTAAAGAAGTTCATTATCTATTGTTTCTATTTTAAGTGATTTCATTATTTTGATGCAGAGATTATATACTCTCTGGAGGTCACCATGTTCCAAACACACAGCTGCATTCCATGTCAGGCATGCATGACTATCTCAATAGTGGTTTTTATTTTAGTATATAGTTTTGGGGTTTTTTTTTAAATCCCAACCAGAAATCCCCACTATGTGACGTATAATGGATCTTCTGAACTTTTTGATACGTAACAAACCTTTGTTGTTCAGAGAGAAACTTTTCATGGAGTCATCTCTCCATGTGCAAAATGAAAAAGGCTTCAGTTTACTAAAATTGCTGGTTGAGTTAATATTATTTCTCTGGACTCTAAAGAGAGTCCCAGAAAGGCTTAGGTTGGAAAGTACCTTAGAGATCACCTACTCCAATCTCTCTGCCATGGGCAGGGACACTTCCCAACCAGACTTGGTCGCTCAAGGCCTCATTCAACCTGGCCTTGAACACCCCCATGGAGGAGGCATCCACAGCCTCCCTGGGCAGCCTATTCCAGAGGTGAGATAGTTGATGTTGGAGAGACACAAATTTTCTTACCCTTGAAACACTTGCCCTACTTGCTGCCTTCAGTGTTCTGGGGACTGCACAGAGGCAGCAGCTCCCTCCAGCTCCTCAGCCTGTGGCTTGCACAGCAGCTTGTTTCCACCCAGGGTTGAAAGTGCCATTAAAAGAGGCATCAAGAGTACAAGTGCCCTTTTTTTTTTGGGCAGTGCCACTGCTGTATGCAACTGCCATGTACCAAATTGCAGTCTGCTGCTGGTCCCTGAGCAAATCTGGGAGGGCCATTTAATAGCTGATTACAAATAACCCAGTGCAGAAATGACAGTGAGGAGACTGGTCCTTGGGCACCAGGATTGTGACTTGTAAATAGAAACTGATATTCTGAAATAACTGTGTGTCTGGGTTGAGTAATCCTCTAATATAATGAAAATTACAGCAAATCATGAACTAGTCAGAAGGGTTCATACCAATGGTCAGCTCTGCCCCTGATTTGAACCAGCATCTTTGACAGAATTAAAATGGGTGTCCTCTTAAAAGCACCATTTTTCCTTCACAGCACCTGTCTGATACAGACAGCAAGTATGTTATTTACTACAGAAGGTGCTTTCTGTGTTCCTGAGGATGGTAAAAGATTTATGGGAGCAGAAATACTTTCAATTACACTGTGGATAAACACAACTACTATGATACTAAAGAAAAAATATTTCCTCGCTGTACAATTGTAGAGTTTCACAGATTACATTGGGTCAGAGGGCATCTGCAGTGAGCAGGGACACATCCACTAGATCAGGATGCCGTGGGAAACATTAACTCTGATCTTGAATGTCTGCAGGGATGGGGCCTCAACCACATCCCTGGGCAACCTGTTCTAGTAGTTCCCCACTGTCATGCTGCAGAACTTCCTCCTGATGTCCAACCTAAATCTCCCCTGCTCCAGTTTCAAACCATTACCCCTTGTCCTATCACTACAAGCCCTTCTAAACAGTCCTTCCCCAGCCTTCCTGTAGGTGCCCTTCAGATACTGAAATGTAGCTATAAGGTCTCACCAGAACCTTCTTTACTCTAGGTTGAACAGCCCCAATTCTTTCAGCCTGTCTTCATAGGAGAGGTGCTCCAGCACTCATCTTTGTGGCCTTCCTCTGGACCCAGTCCATCAGGTCCATGTCCTTCCTGTGCTGGGGGCCTTATAGCTGGACACAGCACTCCAGGTGAGGTCTCACCAGAGCAGAGTGGCAGAATCACCTCTCTTGACCTGCTGGCCACGTGACTTTTGATGCAGCCCAGGATACAACTGGCCTTGTGGGCTGAGTTCTGGGTAAACATTCAAATTGTTTGGCAGAAGAGGCTCTAGTTCACACCTGCTGATCATCCTGATGGCCTGTCAACTTTTAATGTTGAGCTGAGTGTTTGAATCCTGCACCTTACTGGTAACCACATATCAAGAACAGTGCATGCTTCATGGTCTCCGACTTGACCATTTGCTGACTGCTTATGGAATAGGAAAGATGACTCTTGCTGTGTACATCCTTGTGTAGGAGATGTTCTGTGTGTGGAGGAACCAGCTGCATGCTTACCTTCCTTTTAGCTACCCTTGTGATAGGATTTTAGAGCAGAGAAAGTAAGCCAGTTTAAAAGAAATAAAACCTAACAGGCCCTATGGTTACACAGTGTTCACAGGAATGATCAGCAGTCAGGGTCTACTGGTTGAAGACCATAAAAGAAATTGAGCTTGACAGTAAATTGAGCTTGAAAACTGACTCTCTTGAGTACATGCTGCTGTTATCGCTTGCACAGAGAGGCTGCTTGCTGTGTTTGGGCAGTCAGGTTGTTCTTACCCTCTGGTTCCCAGTGGAACTACCTAAATCCATGACTTGAGTGCTTGCATGAGTGGTCTGACTCAAAACTCGAAGCTTCCAGGGTAAAGACCATTGATCAGGATACTTTTGAATTGGGATAGTTAACAAAAATAGGGATGCAAAAGTGAATGAACATGTTTAAATTCAGGAATGGGAGGATAGATGTTTTGTGCAGTAGTGATTAGCATCCTCTCCCAAACTCTGCAATTACCAAAAATTTGGGACCACAGTAGAGGTTTTCCAGGAGGCGCTGTATGGTCATAGTTGCAGTTTCATATTTAACTGTTTGCCAAAAAAGAAATAATCACAGAATCACAGAATGTTAGGGACTTGAAGAGACCTCAAAAAATCATCCAGTCCAACCCTCCTGCCGGAGCACTATCACCTAGAGTAGGTCATGCAGCAATGCCTCATAGAAGGAGACTCCACAACATCTCTAGAAAGCCTGTTCCAGGACTCTGTTTTCCCTTATGTTCACGTGGAACCTCCTCTGCTCCAGCTTGCACCCATTGCCCCTTGTCCTGTCATTGGACATCACTGAGCAGAGCTCCATCCTCCTGATACTGCCCTTCTCATCTTTATAAATCTGAATGAGGTCACCTCTCAGCCTCCTCTTCTCCAAGCTACAGAGCCCCAGCTCCCTCAGCCTTCCCTCATAAGGGAGATGTTCCACTCCCTTCAGCATCTTTGTAGCTCTGCATTGGACTCTCTCAAGCAGTTCCCTGAAGTTCATTTTGACCTGAGGGGCCCAGACTGGACATAATATTCTAAATGCAGTCTCACCAGGGCAGAGTAGGGGGGGAGGAGAACCTTGAACTACTACACACCACTTCTAACACAGCCCAGGATGCCATTTGCCTTCTTGGCCACAAGGACATATTGCTGGCTCATGGTCATCCTTCTGTTCACCAGGACCCCCAGGTCCCTTTTCCCTATGCTGCTCTCCAGCAGGTGAGTCCCCAGCCTGTACTGGTCCAGGGTGTTGTCTTTTTGCAGATGCAAGACTCTCTATTTTATCAGATCTGTAAATTTTCCTCCCTAGGGACAGCTTGATTCAGCTGCCTGCCTGGTGTCCCTTGAGGGTCGCTAATGGTGTCCAAGGCAGGCAGTAGATAGGAGGCAAGCACTAGGACTTATGTTCTGGAGGAGCAACTGCAGGCTAAGTGGGACACACATGAAGTAATGCTCATAACGGAATTAACAAGCTGGACAGAAACTGCAACATTCACCCTGCCCTGCAGAAACAAAATTGTGGCCTGGTGGTGGTTTCAAAATCACTCTTTGGTTAATCACTGCTGTATTGAGCCTAAAGCTCGAGCGCTGTTTGTCATATTCTTTCCAAACAGCTCTGTCATCTCTCCCTGCATGCTCTGGGGTTGGAGGAGATGGAGTTTTAAAGACAGGTGCCTTCTGGTAGCTGTGTTTTGACTTCAAACCATTGCTGTGCCTAGCTCAGTGCTTCAGCTAAAATAGTGTCAAATGTGGCCCTGCCCTACCTGATGTAGTTTCATTCATTTTGACATTACTCCAGCTGAGCTTCTGGCCACTTGATGAGAGTTCAACAATCTGGTTTCTTTTGCCCTTGGTATTTAATTTCTTGTCTGCTGTCTTTTCAGGGACAATTTCCTTGTTAAGTGTAGCAAAGCTCATAGAATCATAGACTGGCTTGGGCTGAAGGGACCTCCAAAGGTCATCTAGTCCAACCCCCCTGTAGTGAGCAGGGACATCCTCCACTACGTTAGGTTACTCAGAACCTTGTAAAGCCTGACCTTGAATATGTCCAGGGATGGGGCCTTTACTACCTCCCTGAGCAAGCTGTTCAGTGTTCCACTCCCCTCATAGTAAAGAACTTCTTCCTAAAGTTAACCTAAATCTACTCTCCTCTAATTTCAAACCACTGTCCCTTGTCCTATCACTGCAGGCCTTTGCAAACAGTCCTTCTGCAGCTTTCCTGGAGCCCCCTTCAGGTACCAGAAGGCTGCTACTAGGTCTCTCTGAAGCCTTCTCTTCTCCAGGCTGAACAATCCAGCCCTTCTAAGGGCTCCAGAGCTGGACACAGTACTCCAGGTGAGGTCTCACCAGAGCAGTAAAGTGGCAGAATCACCTCTCTCCACCTGGACAAAATCAGAGTGGTGCTTTGTATGAGTGTGGTGTGTTTTGAGTGTTTTCAAAATAACTCTTTTCTCCTCAGTAAGATAGATATATATATATATATGTGTGTATATATATATATATATAAAATATAAATACCTAGTTGTGGAGCAAACAAATGCCTGCAGACCTGGCTGCTGCAGTGTGGGGAGCACTGGCATGGCAAAGTGAATGGTGACAACAGGAATGGAGGCAACACAGGAGAGCGAATACCTGCATTGTCCTTCTACCTGAGTGGAAGCTGTAGAGCAGTTCACAGAGTTTTCAAAGTAGCACAAGTTTCCCCAGACTTCATAGTGCAGTTTGCATTGATGTGTGACATTATGAGATATTAGGATGTGTCTTTTGGTGCAGGGCTTGTTGTAGCAAAGAATCTGCAAGGAAAACTCGAGTTTCAGGAGTGATGAACAAGTTAATCATGTCTGGTGCTTCATTTGGCAAACTCTTTTTAGAAGCTTTTCAAGTTTCTATTGTTTCAGGGAGGGGCAGGTGTAATTATGGGTCCCTCTTGTTATCTCTGAGGGTCAATGAGTCTTCCTGAAAAAGCTCTTTTCTGCCTAGGATTATATGTCTTCACAGGTCTCTCCTGAGACCACGGAAAGGTTCAGGTCCAGTCAGATGCAGGACCAAGCAAAGAGGAAGGGAAAACAAAATACAGAAGAGAAACCTGAGAAGGTAATGGTGAGGAGGAAGCCAGGATCCTGATAGGTCTTTCAGAGGGTTGGTAAGGCAGAAAGTTGCACAGAAGAAAAGCCACATTCCACTAGTATCAGACTAACTGCCCCTCCTTAAGAAAACCCAAACCAACAGAATTCTTAGTTCATAAAGCTGTGCAAGTACTGACAAATTACAACCAAAATTGATCCAGTAAACCTCTGCCTCAGCACTTCTCAATGCTGCATAGAACTCAGGCCAAATTCCAGTCCACCTGATGGATGTTTTGAAATGGGTGTAGAAATCTCTGGGGAAGGAGAAACCTGTGCTAGCTTTGGGAGGACTCTTAACCTTTGGCCTTCTGCTTGCTAAGGCAAGCAGAGAACTTGAATATATTCTGCTGAGTGGATTCTGTATGCTCCAGAGCTCTTTGCAGCCTGGTTAGGTGCTTGTTTGTCATCTTCTGTGCTCCTGCATCTCAGCTGCAGGACGGTGTGGTAGAGAAATGGTTTTGTCACTCAGCAGGATGTCTCTTGTGGCTCCTGAGCTTCTGAAGGCTCTCACAGTTGCTGGGGTAGCAGTAACCCACCCAGGTGTGCAAGGCTGGGGATGGCTAGTACAGTTTGGGTGATTTCATGCTCCAAAGTCATCCCTGCCTCTTTGTAGCTAAATCCCCTGCAGAGTAGAAACCCAAAGCCTGTGCCACTGTGGTCATTTCTCTTAAGTATCTACAGTGATACCAAGCATCAGGCCCTAGCTGCGGTGGTGAACTTGTCTCTCGCTGCTGGCTCTCAGTGAACAAGAATTATGGAGTGGGGAGGAAAGCAGGAAAGAGTGGAAGGTGGGAGCATGACCTGGTGGCTTGTTGGGGAACGAGCCCACTGGAAAGGGAAGCAAAAGGAGAGTAACTGCAGCTATGGAACTAAATCAGAATTTGGCACAGACTGAGTGGCAGCTGGAATAAGCAAGAGCTGGAAGCAAGCAAGGGTTAGGCAAACAGGACTAGCACAGAGACAGCATGAGTAAGTAGGATAGACTAAGACTGAGGGTAAAGCAGCAGAAGTGAGTATTGGGGAATCTGCTCTTGAGGCTGAAATTTTATTTCGTGAAGTTCTGAAAACTTAAAGCTGGCAAAAATAGGAGAGCTGTGGGTGAAAACTACTTGATATTGAATTACTGCAAAGAGAAAATCAGATCCTAGTGCAGGATTAGATTAAAGCCCTGGTAGCAAGAGATATCTGTGCATTGAGGGACACAGATCTCTATTCCCCTGGAGTTCCTGCCTGCTATGTTTGCACCTGTAGGTATTTCTTTTCATCTCCCCAAGCTAGTGGCTCTCTTAGACTCCAGTCACTCAGTGCACTGGTTTCTCATGTCCTTAACTCTCACACAAGACAACCTGAACTGATTTAAATTTAATTCAGCTCCTTGGAATAGGCTGCCCAGGGAGGTGGTTGAGTCACCAACCCTGGATGTGTTTAAAGGTTGTTCAGATGTGGTGATTGGGGATATGGTTTAAGGGTGAACCTTGTAGAGTAGAGTCAATGGTTGGACTTGATGATCCCAGGGGTCTTTTCCAAACTGAATAATTCTGTGATTGAATTAATGACATAGGATTGACTGAACTGGGTCCCTTGGGTCACAACTCCACTATGGCAAGCTGTGGTATGAGACAGAAACCTATGGCATGTACCACTGAGATGTGGACACAATGGTGCTGCAGGCAGCCTTGAGTTCTTTGCTGCTGCATCAAGGAAAAGGTGGGTATATTCCAGACAGTACTGAGCCGTCTCAGTGGGCCAGGAGAGATCTTGTATGATGGCTTTTGGCATGCTGCAGAGACCTTTCTCTGAACTCCAGTCCTCACTTGAGAGTGGATGTATGGTCCCTGCCTCAAGGGACGTGAAGCCTTTCTTAAGCAATCCCGTGAAAGCACAAACATTTGCCATTACGACTCAATTGCTTCATTGTGAGATGTATGGAGCCCCGGGGTATTCAGCATAAGGTTGTAAATGTCCAACATCAGGATGCCACAGAGCTCAAGGTAATGACATTAAGTGGGTTTCTTGTAGAGTCTGAGATCTGGATTTCTGGAGCCAGCAGCCCGTGTCCTTCGCTTCGCACGGCAGATTTATCCATGAGAGCTCAGGGCTGAGAAATCCTCAGGGGGAGAGGAAGAAGGCAACCCCAAATCTAAAACATTTTATTTTGGTGCCTGCTTATAATGTCTCTGGGGCATTTTTAGCCATTTCTATATGATGTTGTGTTACAGGGGTTGTTTTCAAGCACTATTTGTTATGCTGGTCATTTTATATGTACATCATTTGATACACTGGGTTGATTTGTTACCTAATACAAATTTCAAACAGAAACCTCCAAGTAATACTTCTCAGAACTAGTCATGAAACTGTTTCTTAATTAAACTATTTTTTGCCTAAGCAGGGACATCATTCAGTATTAACTGAATTATTTTTCCCCTGATTCTAGTTTTACTTGCTTTTGAATTGAGTTTAAATATGAATCACTTCCTCAGTTATTAACCCAGTGCACTGAGAGCACAGTAGCACTGTGATGATATTCAAGTAAGAGTTGTAGCTCTGCAGAGCATGCCTCTTTTGCATGTAACTGATAAAATGCTCTAGATACAAGGGTTTGGCTTCTTTTACTTTTTAGAAGTGGATTTTTGGCTCTTTCCTGACCCTGAGAAGTTTTCAGTAAGGAAGAAAGGAGCCCATCCCTCCTCCCCTTCGTAAAATGAAAGCCAAATGGCACAACTCAGACCAGCCAAATTAATTTTTAAATTAGAACTACATTTCCATGCAGAATTTAATTTAATTTTACTTCTACTCCACAAGAAAGAGACAGTCAGGTTACCCTGGTCATTTTGGCTGCCATGATTCTTGGCTTTGCTTTAATTATTGATTATAGCAAGGGGAGGGACTCTGGGATGAGAGCAGTGCTCTCGCTAATAGAAGCCTTTCACTAAATCAATTCCTACCATTGCTGCAATGCACCTTCAGGGAGTCGCAGGTTTGCAGCCTGAAGAAGAATTTTGCTTTCAAAGAGTGGAGCTTTGCCATTTGTTTTTATAAGCCTTTCCTTTTTGTGTTTATATAGGCAGCTAAGGAGAGAAAGAAACAACAACATAACTACATTTCCAGGGGCTGATTTGCAGAGCGAGGGACCAAAGTTGAGCTGATTAAATCTTGATGTGATTGTGGCTTGTGGGCTGGAAGTACTGTTTTAAAAGCTTGTCTCCTGAGCAGAGTCAGTCAGAAAATACATCAATGTCTTGCAAGCTGGAATCAATTCACTAGAGAAAGCACTGTCTGCACATGCTGCTGTAATTCCTGTGTAGCCATACCTCTCGTTTTTTCCTGGCTGATCAGAAAACACAGGCACTTAGATGGTCAGTGTGGTGTTTCCTCTGTTTCTTCTAGCGGCAGTTGAAGCACTGTTCCTCATTAGACTAATTAAGTAAGTGCCTGTTTAAACATAGCTGTGCCTTTTGCCATATTTGAGTTGGAGATGCCACACAGAAGGAGAATATGAAGCTGTTGGGACATGTATGTGGCAAAGTTAAACGATGCTGGTAGCAGATCAGTACGTGCTGAACTATCCAGGAGCATCTAGTAACTGTAAGTAACACTTCTTGTCTGGTTTGCTTATGTATAGCTCTGCTTACCAGTGCCACTTAGCTCTGGATGCAGTTACCTGTTAATAAAAATCCTGTTCAGTGGAAGATCAGCCTGTATCTGGCAAGTTTTGGAGTGTACAGTGTGCAGTTCATACTGTAAAGTTACCTTTCTAAATGCTCATCATTTTAGTAGTGAACTGACAAGTGATGTATTAGACTTGTGATCCATAGAGCTTGAAGGTTTTTTTTTATGTAGGTTTAAAATACTTTATGAACAGGACTTTCAGTTTCTCCTTCACACATCACAAATTTCTCCCTTGGGACTGCTTTATTTTCCTTGCAGTCAAAAGGGGAAAAAAAGTCTGTCTGAATAATATAAGAGCAGTACCCCTAGTTGTTTCCTAAAGTCCAAAGTAAAGCAACTTCTCATGTACTGAGTGAGGTTTTAGAGGTTAGAAATGTGAGGTGGTTTATTAACCAGTATTTGATTGGGATGTGTCACAGAATGTTGACTAATATCTTGGACATTTTGTTGTTGTTGTTGTTGTTGTTCATTTTGCCAGCCTTAAATCAATCAATTTGGCTGGGTCAGGAAAGTGATCCTATGTCAGAAAAAGCTGGTTCAGGCAAAGTTAAAAAGTACCAGATAGCACATGATACAATACAAAGTTGTAAATAATTCTGCCCAAAATGCTGCAAACAAGTGTTAGCTCACCAGAGTGGCATTTCATTTCTCCAGTGGTTTAAAAGTAAGCTTTTTGAAAGTAATGAGCCTTGCAGCTTGAATTCTGCAATGATGAACAAATCTCCTGTCTCATTGGGCAGTGGGATGTGATTTGTTATTGTGTGTTGGGTAAGGTGGTAGTCAAAAGTTCGGAAGAGAGAGCAAACTCTTTGTTTTCTCCTTCTGGTAATGTTACTGCAAAAGGCCACCAGATCAGGTTATTTTAACTTAGCTATGTTTCATTTGGTTTATCACTCTACAGATGCTATATCAAGCTTGTCTGTTGTGCTGGCCACAATCCTTTACCTGGGCTAATTCTGTTTTCAGAAGGTGGCAGGATTCACTGAGGATTCGTTACCAGTGCAGAAACTGAACTTCAACTAGCATCTCACATCCAGTATATTGCTGTCATCTCTCCTTTCTATTTCTGCATTTTTCTGGAATGCAAATAATATAAGGGAAGCAAGACTGTAAACATTTACTGACAGAGAGCTCTTTTGAACTGTAATAATTGACACGTGTACAAGCCTGTACTTTAAGTGGTGTTAATTACCTCTCAAGAGCAGTCAGCTCTGCAGTAATCACTCCCTGAGATCTGCTTTTAGTTAGTTACTGCACTTTGTGGTGGTTGGAATACATTTCCCTTTCTTGATTCACAAAGATATTTAAGCCAGACAGATGTATTTGCCTATAGAGAAATTTTTAGGTATTAGATGGCTCCGCACAATTTAGTGTAAAAGTAATAACATCTTAATTTTAGACACGTATTAATATATAATTAGAGGTTCCAAATCTGTAAGGATAATATTCAGTCCCATAACTCCTGTTGTCATATGAGGGTATTGTGTGTATTGGGGTAGAAAACTGTGTACCTTTGTACTTATGTTCCTTCTGGGAATATATCTATATCTATCTATGTATCTATGTCTATCTATGTATCTATATCTATCTCTCTCCATATATATATATATCTGCCTTACAAGAGGCTTCTATATATCAGTTTGAGTGTTCTCATTTCAGATGTGGCTTTCTAATCTGGCCCTTTATAGTTGTTGTGCTTACTTCTATCAAAGTCTTTCAATAATTTTGTTAATTCCCCTATTTCCAGTGCAAATGAAGATGCTGACAGGAGGCTAGAGCTCACTTTTACAAGAGTTACAGAGGTTATAGTTCCATTTTGTATGTCACCAGGTAGTACAGCAGCCTGGAAGAATGGCCATATCCAGCCAGCATGCAGTTCTTTATGGGGTGCCTCTGACAGTGGTCAATAGCAGAAAGTTACTGGAGGAAGAAGAGAAACCCCAAAATGGGGCTATCCTGTTAACTTTCAGCATTTGGTGATTTTAGGGCTTTGAGACTTGATAGGCCATTCATGTTATTTTCTTTAATTGCTCTTGGTAGACTTTTCTAACATGAGTCTGTTTAATCATTTTTGGTCTCATTTGTATTTCTGGCATCCACAATATCCTGTGACCATGAGTTCCATAATTTAATTATCTGTTGTATGAAAAAGTACTTCCCTTTGTTATAAAATTGCTCTCCAATAATTTCATTAGGTGCCCACTGCTTTTCTATTACAGAAAGCAGTAAATAACAGTGAGTGATCATTTCCTTTCCATTCTTGCCTTCTTCCCTACCATTCATGTTTTTAGAGATTTCTGTGACATCCTTCCCTCCTCCCTGTCATTTGTTTTGCAAACTCAAAACATCCTGCTGAATTCAATGTCTCTGCCTGCAGAAGCAATTTTATCTGTCTTGGTCTTTTTTTTTAGTTCTGCTACATCTGTTTTTATAAAGGGACACGTGAAAGTGAACTCACTAGTCTGTGATAGTTCAACTCTCTATTAAAGCTGTAGACATAAGGACTTTTGTCTTGATCTTAGTTCTCAGTAGATAACTTTAGCAACTTTTTTTCAAAGAACTCAGTGACCTTGATCCTTCCAAAGCAGCCAAAGGTAATTAGTTGCCTTTAGTAGCAGATTAGCAGAATAACAGTAAAGGAACTTTAAGAAATTAATAAAATCCAGGAGATGGACATCTCTGTGGTGAAGGAAACTGAGAAGTGAAGGCTCTGCATTAGAAAAAGCACTCTTGAAACCATGCGTCCTAATTCTGTAGGACCTATCTGCAGTCTTGTTTTCTTGCACAGCAGCAAAGGTAAATACAAATCTGGAAATGGAAATCTTCCCATCCTGTGTAATTCTGGTTTCCCTGTGTTCCAAGCCTGCCTGCAGCCCTTTGGCATGTCCACAAATTGCAGCATTTTCACCAAAGAAGGGCCATGCTGTTGCTTGCCCATCTCTTGTTCTACTGTTTGTGACAACTTGAGGTGACAATCAGCCCTGTCTTTGCTCTAGTGCTAATAGATCTCGATGGCTTGTGGTACATCAGGTACTGGAGATCTTTTGTATATTGTTTTATTCTGCAGTGGCATCTTTACTTTCTTACAAAGCAGGTGTTTTGAGGTAGACTCCAGCTCAGGTTTCACAATAAAGGAAACTTTGGAAGTGGTTGGATTCTGGGGATATGCAAATTTAAGGAGAGCGTGTCCTCAGGTGGAGAGTTTGTCCTCGGGTTTTCAACACAAGTGGCTATTTTGCTAATATCCTTGGAATTGAAGGTGGTGTTAATTGCCAGTGAAATTCTGTTGTGGTTCTGCAGAACTGTAAGAATGAAGCCCTATCAAATGCTTCTCTAATGCAGAACTCCAGTTGTTATGTGTTAGGTTTGTTTCTGGCTGCTGTTTGCTAAGTTAGCTTTACCAGGATGATTGATGACACACTTACTTTCCTGAATGTGCTTCTAACTCTTAGAGTCAGAACCATTTGGCATCATCAAGTCCAACCATTAACCCTACTCTGCCAAGTTCACCACTAAACCATATTGCTAAGCACCATGTCTAAAGGACCTTTAAACACCTCCAGTGATGGTGACTCAACCACCTCCCTGGGCAGTTTGTTCCAATGCTTGACCACTCTTTCAGTGGAAAAAAAATTCCTAATGTCTAGCCTCAACCTACCCTGGTGCAGCTTGAGGCCATTCCCTCTTGTTCTGTCACTAATTACCTGTGAGAAGAGACCAGCACCAACCTCTCAGTATTATCCTTTCAGGTAGTTGTAGAGTTGTCTTGTTAGTGGTTATGTCAGAGAGACCATTTCTGTAACCCTAACCCTGGATTTATGATTTTAGCATCAATTATGTGTAGAAATCCACCTCCATGGAGAAATAAACAGAGAATTGTGGTGCTGGAGTGCCACAGAGCAGATATAAGATTTCAAATTATAATAATTTCTAATATTAGATGGATGCTTTTGAAGATGATCAGGGGGCTGGAGCAGCTCTCCTGTTGTAGATTCTGTACATTGTGCTTCATACATGGCTTTATGCATTGTGCAGAAGACTTAGTTCAGCTGAGGCAAGGTTGCTTTCGAAAAGGTTAAAGACTGGTGTTGATTGTTTTGGGTTTGGTTTGTGTTGTTTTATGATGATGTTGTTTTGAGGGGGGCCTCTGTTTGGTTATTTGGGGTTTTTTTGTTTCTTTTTGTTTTGTTTTTTAATGTCTCAAAGCTTGAAGGCTGGGAAGTGGAGCTGAGCTCACATCTTGTGGGATTTCAGCACAGTCTGATGTGCCTGAGCTTCTCCCTCATCTTTCTTTGCAGGCCAGCTGTAGATGCTGAGGGCAAATTCCTCCTCTGCTTGTGCAATATTTCATGCTTATGGGCCTCTAATGAGAAGAGTGGATTTTCACCATAGTGACTTCTTCCTTCTCTTCAGTACTGCAGCAATATAAAATGAATTTGGAGGTGGGGAAACATTAACTCTTCACCTTATATATAGTTGGGAAAAGAAGGAGCAGTCATTTTTTCTCTAGTGCACATTTGCCTTAAAGTGGCAAAGTAATTCATTATATAGAAAGTTAAAAGTAACCTTCTGGCTTGTGCTGATAGTTCTAAACTGACTAAATTGGGTAGAATGGGGCAGAAATTACTTTTTTGTCCCATCAGGAAGAGCAGCCCTTCATGTGGGACCAAAGAGGAGTCTGACATGGGGACACGCTGGAGAATGATGGATGGTCTCTGTGTACCTTCGTCTTGTGGTTGGTGTTTGGGGGCATGGAGCCTGCACAGATCGCAGGGAGCATGCAGACTCTGGGCGTAATTCCAGACCTCTCCTCCTACCTCTGCCTACCTGTGTTTAAAATGAGGCTGGCACTCTCCTGCCTCTCAAGGTTGGTGTGAAGATAAAGTTATTTTCACGATGGTCCAGCGGCTCTGCTGTGCTGTGGACTGAGGGATGAGCAGAGCTTGCATCGGAGATGGGAAATGGCTGTTCTTGCAGGTTTTGCTTTTCCTTGAAGCACAACATTTAATTTCATAGAGTAACTCCATTGTAATTCAATTTTATGTTCTGTTTTCATTGAATCATTAAATTCAGAAAAAGGTTTTCCTAATGCATTTGCACAGGGCTGGAAATGAAGCTGTCAAAGAAAAGCAGCTTTAGTCAAGCCACCATTTGAATTGTATCTCTGTGCCAATGGCCAACTTCATTGCCTTTTAATTAGCCTCTCACATGCACAAAACCCACTAATGAGCATTGCTATAAAATTTCAGA
The DNA here is from genome assembly GCF_027791375.1 of Indicator indicator. Taxonomy (NCBI): domain Eukaryota; kingdom Metazoa; phylum Chordata; class Aves; order Piciformes; family Indicatoridae; genus Indicator; species Indicator indicator. The sequence goes on from NC_072017.1 coordinate 6,134,078, forward strand.
CTATCAATATAATCATGCAGTATGTTCTCCAGAGAAGTCTAATTCTTCTTTTCTCTACACTGTTTTTTCCTGAAGTCTGTAAGCTTCATCCTGTTTTAGATGAAGAAAATTCTCCTTTGCCTAGTGCCTGGCTTTTTATGCAATTTTTTTTTCTGAAGTTCCTGTTCTAAAGGGAGAAGAAAATAGCAACTACTAGTCAAGTGTCCTTTCATGCTCTAGTTTACTACTTAAGTCATTCAGATTAAAGAGACATTCACTAACATCACCAAATTTAAACTCTTGAGGCTCTTACAATCTGATAAAAAGTGCAGAGTCCAAGCCTGTCACTATTCTTTAGGATCAGGATTTGAAGGCAAGTGTGTTGCAGTTAAGGGAGTAAGAGCTGTCCATCTGTCTTTTGTGGCATGTGTCAAGTTAAGTAGCACCATCTACTAGCAGAAGGTCTAAGGACCCACTTATGTCTACAGTCAGTCCCAACTAAACTCTCAAATGATGCTTGTAAAGCAGAATTTTACTTGGAAGTAAGGCATTGTGGTGCAGCAGTTCCTATGTGGAGATTGGAGGTTGTTGAGGTGACCCTGCTGCTGTATGCTGTACGTTGGCACAGTGTCTCTGCCCACTCTTCAGGCATCTCGTGTCTTGAAGTCAGAGGGACATCTGTGTTGAACTGCTTTTTGTGTCAGTATTTATTGACTGAATCTCTTTGGTTTGTATGATTATTCCACATTATATTTGTTCCTTACCTGAAATCACAGGTAAGGCTTGGGTTGGAAGGAACCCCAGAGATCATTTGCTCCAGCCTCCCTGCCATGGACAGGGATGCTTCTCAACTAGACTTGGCTGCTCAATGCCTCGTTCAAGGCCAGGTTGGATACCTCTAGGGAGGGAGCATACGTCACTTCCCTGGACAACTCATTCTGGAATCTCACCACCCTAGTACTGAAGAACTTCTTCCTAAGATCCAGTCTAAATCTACTGTCTCTTAGCTTGAAACTATGCCCTCTTGTCCTATTGTTAGACACCCTTATGAAAAATCCCTCTGCAGCCTTCCTGTAGGACCCCTTCAGGTACTGGAAGGCAGCTATAGCTATAAGGTACCCCTGCAGTCTTATCATAGAATGGCTTAGGTTGGAAGGGACCTTAGAGATCATCTACTCCAACCTCCCTGCCATGCGTAGGGACACCTCTCAACTAGACTTGGCTGCTCGAGGCCTCATCCAACCTGTCCTTGAACACCCCCAGGAAGGAGGCATCTTCTGTTCTCCAGGCTGAACAACTGGCAACTTGAATGCAATTGTTGATGGTCTCTTTTGTGGATGTTTTGACACTAACATATCAATTTGTTTTGAGGGGACAGGAGAATCAGGCTCTTTGTTTTAGCAGAGAAATACATAAAATCAGAGCTGCTGCCAAAGCGATTTTCCTTGCTTTTCTGCCAGGTGGTTGGCTGCTGTTGCTGTGCATTTATGACTGAAGAAGTACAGCAGGCAGTTCTGTATTCAGTAGTGCTCACTCTTCTCTGGCTACTTTCATTAGTAGGTGCCTGTTGCTTTTGCTGGGCATGCTGTGCAGGGTGGCTGCTGGTATGACAGTACCTGTGCAGGCTTTGCTGGGTGACTCCAGCAGTGCCTTGCCTGAGATGGCCAGTTTGTTTTTCTTCCTTAGACTGGACCAGAGCAGACTCCTCCTTCTACAACCTTGTAAACCACTAAAAAAAGTAGCTAAATAGGGTACCAATCCAGAACACAAGATCACATGCTGCGATCCTGCTCTTCGTGGCAAAAGGCAAAGGAAGAAGTCAGAAAAGCAGATGCAGATTGCTGCTGGGCTGGTTTAGCCCTGGCAGCTAATTCACAAGCCCGTTTCCAGTGCTAATGAGGAAGAAGATATTGCTCTGAGTGAGTTATTTGTTGCTCAAAGTCCTCCATGGTGAGGAGGTCTTTGGAGGTGTAATCCCACAGTGCACGGTCGCAGTGGCTTTAGACCAAGTTAGAGACACACTCTGCTGCATGTTGGACTATTTTTAAAGTAAAACCTTTTGCCATCTAGTGGAAAGAAATGAGAACAAGCATTAAAAAAAAAGGCAAGAAATCCACTAATACTGGTCACATGCAAAGATTTTACAAGCAGGAGTAACTCATTTGCTAGCACAGTAGTAAATTCCTCTGACTTCTGTGAAAATTAGCTGGTAGAAGTCTTCTGAGGTGTGGTGGAGTCTCTGGCTGAGGGCAGAGTGAAAAGGAGGTGTCTTGACTCCAAGCACTGCTCAGCTACAGGTAAACCACTGATGTGTTCTCAACACTTATTTTGGTCACAAATCTAAAGCACAGCACGTTACAGGCTGCTATGAAGAAAATGTAACTTCATCCCAACCAGACCCAGTACAGCCTCTTAGTTGTCCAGCTCTCCTAATGTTCATCAAGAGGTGGAGATCTCATTGCACAGTAGAATCTGTGAAAGAGGTGTGGAATGTGCTTTCCCTACTACTGAGGTGGTTCTTCCTCTATGTCTACCATTTCATGTTGTCACCACTGCTTCACCTGGCCAAGCAGCCAACCATCTCCAGTTGGGATGGGTCTTCCCAGAGCCTGGCTTTGTTCCTGGTTCACAGCTTCTACCACAGCAGCCCCCTTGAGGCAGCAGTCCAGGTCTTCCTTCCTTTACCAGTCTCTGCTTGTTTCATGGCTGGGTATTTTTGGTTGGTGAACAAGCCTCTTGTTCTTACCTATTTTCAGCTCGTTTTCCAGGAAGGAACACATAGAGCTTCCTCACAATCTTCCTGCAGTGTTTTTTCCTACTGCTGTTGGTATCAGTTCTTGTAAATGAAACTGCAGATTTCTTACTGTTTCACCTCTGAACCTCAGGCTGTATTGCCCCTGAGCAGACACCTCACAGAACCCTGAAATTCTTCCATGTAAGATGGACAGATAGTACCATCCCTGAGCATTCCTCCAGGGCTATCATCAATAGTTCTTCTCAACCTCTCTCTTGAAGTCACTTGCCCTTGGTTTTCTTTGGGGTTTGTGCTGGTACTTTGGTCCTTTGTCAACAGCTTGGGGTTTGCTGGTTGAAAGGGAGAAGTCGTCAGTACATCAAAACAAGTGGGTTTAGTGGTATGGCTTTTATCCTTAAATGCTGACAAGTCTGCCTTTCTCTCTCTCCCTTAAGATTAGTCAACTCTGCTTGAATGCCCTGTATGCCTGTAGTAACTCATGATTTATACAGCAGGACAGAGATCACATCACATGAAAAAAAATAAGTATCTACAAGCTTCCTTGGGAGCTTTAAGAAGTCAGTCTTTTCTGATTTCAATGTTACAGTTGATCAAAATGGCAATTCATCTTGGCAGAGATTTTGTCTGGTTATGTCTGTGCCTCTCAATCCCACATTTCAGCACATTCCCCTGTGACCTCTTTGAGAATCTTCCTCTCCCCAGACGCATGTGGTTGCTTCAGCAGTTCAGCAAGGAGGATGACAGGGTTGTCATGACAACCAGTTGCATGCTGTGATAAAGACGACGCCAAATGACCAGCTCCTGGCTGTTCATCACTGCTCATTGAGTAATGTTCCCCAAATTAGACAGGCTTGTCTGATTTGTAATTACTTGTCCTAGTGGTTTGCGTTTTTGCTGTGTTTGCTTCTGAGGTAGCATTCATGCTCCTTGCAATGATGCTTAGGCAGGAGTGCCTGCTGACCATCGTTGTTGTGAGTTATGAGAGTAGGTGGTACTGTTGATTTTGCTGGAGTGTGTGCAAAGGGAGGAGAAAATTTCTCTATGGATCTTTTGTTGTTGTTGTTGTCGTCGTTAAACCCCAGCAATTTAAACTTGCACATTAAGCCCACTGCATGAAATAAACCAGACAAAAATACTCAAGACCTATGGTTTTGTTTATTGTGATGTTTAATGGAGAGTTCTCCTTGAATTTTGTTTGCCTTCATTTAATAATACAGCATGCCTTCTCCTCCCTTCCAATGTCTGCCTTGGTGTTCAGTATGCATATGGAGTGGGGGAGGAATATGCTCCCTTTAGGATCAAATCCTGGATCTGCTGAAGTCATTGGCATCTTCTCAAGAGAAGACTGAATTTTTGTGGCTTTGTTTTTATTTGTTTGGTTTTACTTTTATTTAGACTCAGAAGGCAGAAGGAAAATATTTTTATTTCAAGGTTTTGGAAGTTCAGGACAGGAAAAAAACACTTTTCCCCATATTTTTCCTTTTTAATAAAAAATACAGCCTCTTGTCTTCCCAGTTCCTTCCGTGTGCTTCCCCTTGGGCACCTTGTGGTTTAACTCTTTCTTTATCCCAGCAATGAAGGAAAGCCACCAGATTTGAAGCTAGTGGTTTCCAATTGTTGTCCAAACACTAGGACAACATGTTGTTGGATCTTGTCACCATCCCATTCTTCGCCATTTTTGACATAGGAAACGTTGGAGCGGATCTTTTAGGTACAAAGAAGGTGCTTTTCAGTTTGAATTTCTTCATTTACATTGTGTATCCACGGCTGGAATGTGAGCAGTGGCAGGGCCAGAGGTTTGGAAGTAGATTTACAGATTTATTATTGGCCAGGTTGTTTCTCTAGATTTGGAAAACTGAGCATTCCTATTGGGACCATTCTGCTTCCAGCCTGGACACTGAGCACTCCTTTTCAGTTAACCTTGCACTGTGGAAATCCACTTTTGAGATGATTTTAGATAATCAAAGTCTGGATGAAATCCTGTGTTTGGATGTGTTCCTTTTCTTCTGAGGATCTTTACAGAAGAAAAACTGTTAAACAGTCCAAAGAATTGAGACAACTAAGAGGAGTACAAACCAAGTGAGATTTCTCACCTTTATCTCTGCACAGTATGAGTATTTTATTTCTTAACCTTTTTAGATAATGTAGATCAAGTGCTTCCAAGCATAGTTGAGCCTTTCAGGCAAGTGGTCTCACTTGGTCATTCTGCCTTCATGTAGTGAAGGGGCCCTTCTCAGCTGGGAAATCTGACTGGAAATCAGGCACTTGCTCTGACTCCTGCAGAGCTGGATTTGCATCAGCTGGAGACTGCATTTGCACCTGCTGCTGCTTCCAAGCAGGCGAAATGAGCCCCGTATGTGGAAATGAATCCCTTAAAAAAGCAAAACACGTATCTCATATGTCCCTTTAATGGTGCAGTTATACCTTTCAGGTTCCTCTGACTAGATTTTCTATCTTGCTATGATTCTGCCTTACTGTTCTCTCTCAACTGCCCAAGAAAGTGCTTTTTAACTCATGAAATAACACAGCTAAGTGTCCTGGAACTGGTGCTGTTACGGTGCATCAGGTACAGAATTGCCAGGAGTCTGGTGGCTCTGTACAGCACTTCTACAGTCTCTTGTTATATATGCTGCCAACCTTGAGCACTTTGGGACTGTGGTTCCTCTTATTCCAGAGTACTGTTCTTGGCTATAACGTCATGCCCTAGCCATGTTAGTTGCTGGGATTTATTTTCACCTGAAGAAGTGAACCAGGCAACCAAAATCCACGTCTGCTTTTCCAAGTACACCTCCCAGTTCAATGCAAAATGTATTGCTTTATAATTGTTGTCTTTCTTAGGACTCTTTTGTTCAGATAGTTGGTTTGCTTGGCCCTTGGTGAGCCACATTTGAAGCTCTAGTTCCCTCAAGCATGCAGGTATAAGTAAGGAGATGCTGACTCTTTGGTTTCCTCTCTCAGCATCTTGCTTATCATCACCACCAAGTTCTCTTGAAGTACAGATAACACCTGCTGGCTGATTTTTGTCAATTTTTGTTAGTTCAGCTAAATGAAAGCAGAAAGTTTGTTTATTACAGTCTATTCTAAATGATGGTTTATGCTGCTGTACAGTTTCATTGCTGGTGCATTTTTCCTTGGCCTGTCAATTACTAGTTTTTCATTCTATCGCATAATGTGATCTTTTTATTCTAGTCCTAAGTGATGTGTAAGTACACATTACATACATGCATACATACACTAGTCATCTTCCACTGCCTTGCCTTCAGTAAGGGATGTCATGCAGACAGATTTAGTACCAGAGTGGTGTTAAACCAACTTATGACATTTTTGAGTGCAGTATTTGGTTTGGTTTATGCTGATAGATGCTGGAAAAAAACCAGTTTGCTTGGTAACAGAATTTAGTCTGGATAGGAAATTGAGCATCTTGCCAATATTCTTCCATCCTGCCTTTGTTACGACAGCAATCAGCCTGGATGGAACTGGATGCTTGCAGCCTGGAAGGCAAATCACATCCTGCATCAAGAGAAGTGTGGTCAGCAGTTCAAGAGAGGGGATTCTGCCACTGTACTCTAGAATTCTAGAATGGTTTGGGTTTGAAGGGACCTTAAAGATGACTGAGTTCCAACCACCCTGCCATGGACAGGGACAGAGACACCTCCCACTAGCCCAAGCTGCTGAAGGCCTCATCCAGCCTTGAACACTTCCCCAGAGTGGGAATCCACAACTTCCATGGGCAACCTGTTCCAGTGTCTCACCACCCTCACTGTAAGGAATTTCTTCCTAATCTGCAGTCTAAATCTGCCCTCCTCAAGCTTAAATCCACTCCCCTTCATCCTATCACTACAGCCCTTTGTAAAAAGTCCCTTCCCAGCTTTTTTGGAGCTCCCCTTCAGGTACTGGAAGGCTGCTTTAAGGTCTCCCCAGAGCCTTCTCAAGGCTGATGACCCCACAGTTTCAACATTGTAACACTGTTTCCTAGATCAACCTCAGAGTAAACTAATTTTACCGAGAAATAAAAAAAAGACAAATGCTAAAATCTCTAATCATTACACCTAAGGTATCTGAACTGTAACTACAGCATGGAATTTATCAGTGCTCTGTATCAGATAGTTGGCAGAGGCTGACATTTGGAAAAGGGAATTACAAACAGCAATAGATTACATTATATGGGCTCTAGTATCTTCCTTAGAATGCAAAACGTGTTCCCAAAGCTCTCCTAGCCAGAATTACCAGTTCAAAGGGTCTGTTTCTGGGTTTGTGGAGTTACATGAAATCATAGATTCATTAGGCATCTCTGTTGCTGGATGTTTCAAAAGAACAAATTAATAGTTCCATTTTCTGCAGCAGACTTTATTTTTTCTGTTATCTTTGAAGTTTTAATTGCTCTCCTCAATTATAACCATACTGGGAAGAAGGTTGCATATGATTTATTTTTCTTTCTACTACAGTTTCTCTTTCAGGCAAAAAAAAAATCAGATAGAAGCATTTTTTTCTGAGTGAAACCTGGCCAGACAATTTCAGCGAGTGGGAATCTCTTCAGATTGTTTTACTCCTCTGTACATTTATTAAAAATGGAAGCAACTATTTATAACTTAAGAAAAAAAATCTTGCTTTGGTACTTTTTTGAAGCCTTAGTGGCTTTTTGTGTGTTAGTTCTTTCTCTGTATTTTTAATTTTTAAAGAGAAATGGCTTAACATAATCTCTCTATTGAGTTTTAAAAGGGAATGGTAAGGCTTTATAGGCACTGCCCTCCCCTTGGGCTCCACTTCTAATTATTTCATTTTTTTCATCATTTTCCCATTCTTTTAAAATCCTTCCTGTGATCACTGTTGCTGAGTCTCTGAAGAGATGGAGCTGAGGCTGCGTGGTGGGATGCAGCAAGCAGATTATTCTGAGTTCTGCAGAGATCAATGGCAAAGGTTTTTGGGGAGTAGCCCTGTGCCTGGTCATGTTGGGCCCTGTAAGAAGGGACTATGGCACCAACTCTGTGCAAGGAGCAGAGGGGTTTATTAGGGACTGGTCAGGTCCTCTTGAAGGAAGAGCATGGACACAGGAAAACCCTATGAAGTCCAGTCCATGTGTTTCTAGTTTTCCTCAGATGAAGTTAATTTCTTCTCTGAAGAACATAAACCTCTATTTTAGTCCTCAGAATCCTCTACTGCATCTCTTCTGCTGCTGTGGGTGTTTTGCCAGGATTGGCCTCTGCTTATTCCATAACAACATCCATATGAGTAGCCAGTGTGGGGATCTTTCCTTGGTATGGACAAGGCTTTAATCATCTATCTTTAGTGAGACAGAACTCCAGTTGAAAAATGTCTGCCCTCTCCTTGCAACCTGTCCTTTCACAAGAATCTGCCTGAAGAAGACCAGCTGTGAACGTCTAACTGTGTTGACCTTTAGGCTGGCAGCACTGCGTTTCAGAAGTCAGGTAGTGACAGCTCACGCTTCTCCTAGGCAGATTTCCAGGTAGCAGCTTGCTGATGAGGACTTACTGGCATAGCCCTGATGGGGAGGTCTGGAAGGAGACCTGGCCCTCCTCACTAGTGCTGGTTCTTGTGCACCCTGTCTTTGGACAGGGGTACAAAATGAGGTGAAGGATCAGCACCCAGCTGACTGCCCAGTCTCCTGTGTTGACAGCCAGCTTTGGACTTCATCTCAAGAGTGTGTAGGTAGGCAGTGGAGCCATCCTGTTCAGTGAAGTCTTTCTCCAGAAGAAGAGACAGCTTTCAAAGGTCTGCAGTGCTGTGTGAGTCTGCATGACACCTGGGTGAAGATACAGCTTGTTCCCATGCAGAGTTTTGAGTCTGTTATATCTTAAAACAGTCTTTCTGCAGATCAGAACTGGACTTTTTCTTGCTGTAGAGAGAGGTTATACAGATAATATGAAACAGTGAACGTGGATGAGGAAAAGGCTGAGGTACAGGTACTTAATGCCTCAGCCTTCAGTAGTAGAACTAGTTTATATCCTGGGTACTCAGCCCCCTGAGATGAAAGACAGGGACAGGAAGCAGAATGAAACCCCCACAATCCAAGAGGAAATGGTTACTGACCTGCTATGCCAACTGGACCCACACAAGTCTGTGAGGCTGGATGGGATCCACCCAAGGGTACTGACGGAGTCTGGCAGAGGTACTCACCAAGCTACTTTCCATCATTTATCAGCAGTCCTGGTTAACCAGGGAGGTCTCAGTTGAATGGAGATTGGTAAATGATTCTATGAACAGTTCCTGATCACTGTAAATCATCAGCCACTGAGGAAGCACGAGGGACTTAGACATGCACAGACAGAAGGAACTATTTCCATGCAATGTTTCTATGTAACCTTGCAGACAGAAGAGGAGGAGTTCCAGGTTTCAGACGAAGTCCCAAGTGCTCAGTTCTATTTCCTTGAGTTTGTTTCATGCAAGTTGTTTGATGCTAGGTCAAGAGAACTGGATTGATACACAGCATATCTGCTTCTTTTCTCCCCTGTCTTGTGGTTGCCACTTTGTCTTCTACAAGAAGACTGGGATAGGGAAGGCCTGAATGTAACAGAATATATCAGCATGATGCCTTCATTTACTTGTGGGCACCAAGTACTGCCCTCATAAGGGACTGCTCTTACACTGACCTGTGCAGCAAAAATTAGATGCTTTGACTCAGTGTCATGCCATTGGGCAGAGGCTTTCAGATTCAGAGGGAAATTATTTTACTACCTGTAGTTCTGTATTCAAATAAAGAAAAAGCATTGGTGCCCCGTAGGAGGTCCCTGATGCCTCAAGCACGTTCATCTGTCCTGTCAGCTTTTGTATGTTGACTCTTACTCTTTTTTTATCTTTCTTGTACTGGCGTCTCCTGTGATGGTTCCTTGCCTTTGACTTGCAGACTGAGTGCTTGTGTCTGTCAGAGCAGACAGCAGTTTGTGCTGGTAGGAAAGCACAGCCTGTGAAAAGGTTCTCCCTGCCATTCTGCCCCATCCTGAGGTGTGTTTGCCAGTGGGCTGGGGGGGAACACACATTTCATTTTTTTTTCAAGTAGGTTTGCACAGCTGACATGAGGAGCAGTGTCTGAGTGTGAGCCTGTTCAGCCATGCTTATCAGATGGTCCGAGGTCAGTACCCAGACAACAGCAGTATGCATGTCACACACAGACATAAATCATAGTAGTTGTGTGGAAAATGCAGCTCTTTGAAAGCCCTGAGCTACATTAATTGAAAAAAAAAACAACAAACCCTGAAACCCACAACCAACTGAAATTTAATTGCTATTTATTCTCTAAGCACATGCAGACATATTTTGGTGTATTTATTCTTATTAATTGAAAAGTTTTCCAAGTAAATTAATATTACTCACCTAGTCGATATTTTCTTATCCTAGAGTGCTCCCAGCCGTTTCATGAGATTTCCTTGCAAGTATTCACTCACATACAGGATAATTTCTTCTCTTCTAAATAAATGTTGCAGAAATGCTGTTGGTTTAAGTCTCTGGTTAACAGTTTTCTTTCTGCCATGAGCTTTGTCTGCTTTTACTACAAGGTCTTTTCTGTTTAGGTCTTTCAGGTACTGCATGTCATTACAACAATAAATAAGAGTGCTCTTCCCTCTGCATCTCTGCTTCCTCTGCCTCTTTGGTTGAATGGTTGGAAAGGAGTAATTTAGTGCGGCCAGAGCTAGCTGACTGCATGTTTGAATACCTGTGTACACATACACATATGTGTATAGCAAGGGCAGAAGCAGTGACTCTCTTAAATTGACAAGAGTAACATTTCATGGCCTGGCAATGTTGAGATATGGTTGTTTAATGAATTGTGTGAACCTGCAGTCGTAGATTCATAGAATGGTTTGGATTGGAAAGGACCTTGAAGATCATCTAGTTCCAACCCCCCTGCCATGGGCAGAGACACTTTCCCACTAGCCCAGGCTGCTCAAGGCCAATTTTCTTCCATCCTGCCTTTGTTACGACAGCAATCAGCCTGGATGGAACTGGATGCCTGCAGCCTGGAAGGCAAATCACATCCTGGGCTGCATCAAGAGAAGTGTGGTCAGCAGCTCAAGAGAGGTGATTCTGCCACTGTACTCTAGAATTCTAGAATGGTTTGGGTTTGAAGGGACCTTAAAGATGGCTGAGTTCCAACCACCCTGCCATGGACAGGGACAGAGACACCTCCCACTAGCCCAAGCTGCTGAAGGCCTCATCCAGCCTTGAACACTTCCCCAGAGGGGGAATCCACAACTTCCATGGGCAACCTGTTCCAGTGTCTCACCACCCTCACTGTAAGGAATTTCTTCCTAATCTGCAGTCTAAATCTGCCCTCCTCAAGCTTAAATCCACTCCCCTTCATCCTATCACTACAGCCCTTTGTACAAAGTCCCTTCCCAGCTTTTTTGGAGCTCCCCTTCAGGTACTGGAAGGCTGCTTTAAGGTCTCCCCAGAGCCTTCTCTTCTCAAGGCTGAACTACCTTGGCCTTGTTGAACTTCATGAGATTGGCTTGGACCCCCCCTCTCAAGCCTGTCCAAGTCCCTCTGGATCCCATCCTTTCACCCCCCAGGATGTGAACTTGACCACAAGCTTGGTGTCACCCCAAACTTGCTGAGGGTGCCTCAGTCCCACTGTCCATGTTGCTGACAAAGATGTTAAACAGCACTGGTCCCAGTGTGGATCCTTGAGGGATGCCACTTCTCACTGGTCTCCATTTGGACATTGAGCTTTGCCTCTCTGCCTAATAAAGGCTTAGTGTTTTCCTATCCCAGTGTGCATTAAAGACCCAATATGTAAGTTTTATGAACACTGTCATTATTGTATTTTGGAGTTTTATGAAGCAGTTAATTTAAACTTACCCATGTCTGTCTGGACTTGCAGATGTTGCCATGCATGTTGGAGTGTGATACTTCAGTATTTGATCTTTGATCATCAGTTTTTGCATGATGTGGTGAAATTATTTGAAGTTTTGCTTTTATTTGCCTTTTATATGACTGAGAAGAGTGGCAGCTGAGTTGTTTGGTTGGAAAACAAAAATGGCAAGATTGAAGATGAGTAGGTTGAAAGGGTGGGACCCCAAGTTGAAATGTGTAAGAATTTGGAGTCAGGAATACGTGAATACAGTAGAGGCTACAACAGGGGACATTTAGAAGTGGGTGTTCAGAACATTTCAGAGTTCCTGGAACTGTTTATGTGAAGTTTGCTGATTTCAGATATTGGGTGAGGCTCATTACTGTGTATGAGTGTAATGATACTGTCTAGTTTTTCTTCTGCAGAACTTGCTCAGATTAGTCCTGAAGTGGTGAATCAATAACTTAAGAACTCTTTAAGTTGCTCTGGGGAAGAAATAGTCTGATTTGAGTCATGGAACGTAAGAGTTACTTCAAGCTGTTGTGCCGTTTGTGTGTGTGTGTGTGTGTGTGTGTGTGCAGAAATGTGGGGAGCAATGAGAAAATGAGAGAGATGCAGAAATAAGCAATCATGATAAAACACCTAGTAAAAGGCTTGAGGATAGACTACAACAAACTTTTAATTCAAAAAAGAGATCAAGAAGGGCAATACAACAACAGGTTGTCCATTGTTGTCTACATATAACATCTGTTGTCCACTTAAGATGTTTTGAGGGCTATCTTTGAAGGCTGGAAACAAGTTACTGAACTAGATGAGGCACAGCTTGTGATGCTTCCTTTATTCTGCCTTTTTTAGCTTGCTAACTTGGTTTGCTGAGCTGCTGTCAGCCTTCATCATGTCTTCTTGAGTGCTGCTAGAAACATCAGGCCAGAATATGTTTCTCCCTGCAGCTTGATGGTCCTTGGAGTAGACTATAGCTGCTGGCTAGTAGCACATACCATAATGACATGACTAAAGCAGTTCAGCTGGGAAGTTTAGAAGAGCTCTGGCTCCCGTCCCAGCCTCTGGAAAGCATTATCCAGCAGAAGGTGCCTGCCCCTTCTGGGGTGCAGCTGGTTTGTGCACAGGTGATGCTCCTGCCTTTCTAAAGCACCGTGTGCTCTCCACTGGTGATGTCTCTGATAATCCCAGCTAAATCTGGGAATGTCTCTGATTGCAATATGAGTTGCTAGTGTCTTCTTAAGGCGGTGTCAGTAAAACCAGTGTTTCTTCTCTGTGTTGGCACTGTGGATGAGGTTTATTATCTGGTTTTCCTACCTCATTATAAAGCCAGCTGAAAATAGTATGTTTGTTTGTGACAATCAGACGTGTGCAAAATGGTTGCTCAGTTCTTTTGTTCCCATGATTTTGAGCAATCAATCTTTTAGATGTTTTAAGTAAACCCAGTGTGGGTTGGTTGGTTGGTTGGTGTGGGAAGTTTTTTGGTTTTGATAAGCTGACTTTGATCAGCAGAAATATATCCTCTGCTACCATGCATTGAGAAAGGAAGGTGCTGTGATGAAGAGGATGGAGTGCACCATAACACCAAATATTTCTTTATATGCTGTGATTTAATGTACTTGAAGCTAAACTTCATTAGAAGAGCTCATTTATCTGATGAGATGAGATAGCTGCCATATTAGAGCAGCTCTTTGGAAAGTGGTGTATTTTTCCTTTCACTTTATAGGTCAGGTCAAACCAGGCTTTGTCACCTTACTTGGAACCTCAGTAATTGAGGGTGTGTTTCTGATGCTTATTTTCACAGGAGCTGGTGAGCAGCAGTACCAGCTGTGCATCACCTGCACCAGGGACAGACCCGTTCCTGTCTTACTAACACCAATTCATTTTCCTTTCTCCCATCCTCCCCTGTTCCCAGCAGATATATGGAGTGACCATTCATTTCAGACAGACCCAGATCTACCACCTGGCTGGAAAAAAATCAATGACATTGCTGGAATCTATTACTGGCACATACCAACAGGAACAACTCAATGGCAGCGTCCTGTGTCCATCCCAACAGATCTCCAGGGCTCACGGAAAGGATCACTTGGTTCCATTACCCCATCTCCTACTCCAGAAACCGAGGTAACATACTCTGTCTTCTTGAGGGCTCTAAAGAAAGTTGAAATAGCTTTTTGAACTTGCAGGTTGAACTGTTAGCTAAACTGAGCTTTAGAATCTGGGGCCTGAAAATATCCCAAAGCGTAGCTATTTGTTGAGAACACATCGTAAGTATCTGAGTGCATTTTCTAATGGCAAGACCAGGTTGGATGAGGCCTTGAGCAGCTGAATCTAGTTGAGAGGTGTCCCTGCCTATGGTGGGGAGGTTGGTGTAGATGATCTCTAAGGCCCCTTCCAACTAAGCCATTCTATGATTCATGAAACACCCTAAACTTTGTAGCGTAGAGTAGAATCTGCCCTCTCAGATAAATTAGACAACCTGTCTAACAGGTCTGCAGCATGCACTGAAGCACTGCTGCATTATATGGATGCATCAAATTTTTGGACATTACAGCAGTCTATTGGCTACATCTTTATTCTTGGTTTACTTGATAGGAGTGTTACACAAGGACATAGGAGTTGTCATTTGAGACACTAGTTCCTTCACAGGGTAGTTTCTGTTGAATAAACATGAAGTAATCTCAAACGTAAGTATCTTAACATCCTGCCAGTATGAAATACTTGCACAAGTGGATCACTGTGTTGCAGGCAGTCTTTAATTGAAAACAGAAAGAAATGCATCCTCTCCTCCACATGTCCTAAAAGAGCAATATGCTGCCTTTTAAAATAATCCTTTCAGGTACAATTCTTGGGCTTGATTGGTGTCATATAAGTAGAAAAACAAAAGTATGCTTCAAAAGAACGCAATCACTTTGGTTTAGTGTGTTGGGAAGAGTTCTGTGGAATGAAATCCTAACATCAGATCAAATTATTTGGAAATGAATTCTTTTTGCTACTAACTTTTCAGAGGAATGTCCACAGCTTTATGAAATCAAGGGAGGTCTTAGTATGAGCTTTGAGGTTTGGAGCAGGCAACCCTTAAGTTTTACGTAGCTTTTTGAGAATGTATTTAGATATGACATTTCTTCTGTTCTTGATTTTGCTGATACATAAGCCAAAATCACTTCAATAGAAGTTAAGAGGAGTTAAGGACATTCAGATCTGTATTACCATCTTGATCCTGAAACTTTTATCCCCTATAAGCTTAAACATGCACATTCTTATTCACTCTCTTAGAAAGGTTGCTCCCACATGTTCAAAAATGCTGCTCATAAAGTTTGCAAACTTGACCACAACATTTGAGTGATGGTTTGTATCAGTCAAGCCCCCTTGGAATGTGCTGTGCACCAAGAATGCTGGAAATGATTTATAAGAGGGTTCATGGAGGAAAACCAGCAATTGTTATCATTCAGGTAGAAAACAGGAAAAAAAAGCAATCTAGAAATGCTCAATACAAAATCCTTCACATGCTCCCAGGATAAATTCCTGTGATTTACACTTGAGGTATATATCTTCACTAATAAGTGTTTTCCTTACTTTGAAATGTGGTGACAGGGCTTTAATTTGTGAGTTATAGATGTCTTTCACAAAAGCCCAGAAATCAGTGTGGCTAGTAAATTCCAGTGGGGAAATGCATGCATTCAATTTAAATGCTTTTATACCTGTGTTAAAATTGTCTTTACAGTGAAAATTTAAGACCTGCTGGTAACATTACAGATGCATTTTAACTTTCCATGATTTTTTTCCCCTGAAAAATAGTTTGTGATTATAAATAGTGCTCATTAATTCTCAACAGCAGCATGGAATATATAAAATGTAAAAATTAACAATAGTCTAGATTTTTATACAGTTTAGATGTATTAAATAAGACATGTAAGGAGTCATTCTAAAATTCTGTGTGTGAGCACCTGTGTTTTCATACGGCAGTTCTAATTCAGAAAGGAATTTGATCCAGCAAAGATTCATGCATACGCAGTTCTGTGGCAGCATCAAGACCATACACAGTAGTGTAAAAGATGATACAAAAAATAAGCAAGTTTCCAACATTTTTATTTGTGTGATATTATGTAGCTATTTTATGTAGCCTGAGGCTTTTGTCTCCTGAAAGTTTCTGCATTCATTGATAAGCACCTTGCATACCGGTATTGTAGGGAAGGCTCTGAGGAGACCTCATTGTGGCCTTCCAGTATCTGAAGGGGGCCTACAAGAAAGCTGGGGAGGGGCTTTTTAGGGTGTCAGTGATGGGACTAGGGGGAATGGAGCAAAACTAGAAGTGAGTAGATTCAGACTGGATATTAAGAAAAAGTTCTTCACCATGAGGGTGGTGAGACACTGGAACAGGTTGCCCAGGGAGGTGGTGGAAGCCTCATCCCTGGAGGTTTTTAAGGCCAGGATGGATGTGACTCTGAGCAACCTGATACAGTGTGAGGTGTCCCTGCCCATGGCAGAGGGTTGGAACTGGATGACCTTTGGAGCCCCTTCCAACCCTGACAATTCTGTGATTCTGTTTTTGTGTGAGTGGTTATTAAGATAGCATAGCGATAGAGAACTAGCTGAATTTTGAACTTCATCATTGTCAGTGTGAATTGGGCTCAGGACTTTGTGCACTGCCAAGTACTGAAACTGCTACAAAGAAGGGATGCAGCTGGAGTTATAATGGAAACCATTAAAAAAAGTCTTGGAACCACAAATGTTGAGCTTTATTAAGAGGTTATGGAGGGAAGAATCCTTCTGGGATTCAACTAATTCTCAACAGAACTCTGGTACAGACAGCAGGAGGGAAATAAATCACAGTGTGGGGTTAAGAGGTATGGGTAGGTAATGAAATAATTTGTAGTCTAGATGTAAGAGCATCAGCTCTTGTGGATCTTTGGGTTTCCATCTCTCCACAATCAATATTTGCCAGCACTTCATCATCTCCGGGTCACTTGCAGATGATGCTGGTCTCAGTCCCTCTTCACTGCACTGCAGCCTACCTCAAGTGCTGCTCCCCTTCCTCCATGTGAAGGATTAACCTGGGTATCTGTGATAGGGTCAAGCTGAGACTCCACAAAAGATGTGAAATTCGAGCTAGAATAGAGGCTCCCAAACGCCTTTACCCCGGCACTACCATTGGCAGCAGTGACTGTGGTGGACAGCTTCCAGCTCCAAGCTGGACCACGTGTGGGCTGTGTACTGCTGGTTCCCTCAGTGCTGTCTGGGAGCCTGTGCTCCAAGATAATCAGGTTTGGGAGGGCTGGTTTAGCTCATTCCCACATGCTGGAATTTGTATTGCTTTCTCCTGCAGAGCTTGGGGGATAGCTGGGTTTTAGGCAGATGAAAGAGTATAACCTGGGATTGAAGGCTGGCATGGGTAGCATTTCATATCTGTCCCAGCAGGCTTCCATGAGTCCATAAAAAGTACTTTTCTCATATTTGTTTGTGAAGCATCATGTGCTAGTCTTGAGCTGAGTTTGAGCTGGTTTGGCTTTTGAATTTGTCAAATAAACATTTAGGAACACTTTTTTTTCTTCCCCCCCCCCTTTTCTTCCCTGAGTGATGCTTTTTTTTACCCTTTGTCTTGTTTCCTTTTTTTTTCTTTTTTTTTTCTTTTTTTTTAATTATTTCTTGTCCCTGTCTCTTAAATTATGTGCTATCCAGAGCTTCACTTGGTAGAATGTGGCTCACAGCTGAGAGCAGCCAAGAAAGAAGAGATCAAATCAGCCACTTCTGTGTTGTAGCTTCCTCTGGCTATTTGGCATAAAGAACAGTGGTTGCTTACTGTTTCTGAACTGAGAACCTGAGAAAAATGGGTAGGGAAGAATGATACTGTAATACATACAAATGAAGAGGAAAAAAATTAGTTTTAAAAAGGAAAAAAAATTGGAAATGTCTGACTTTTGTACAGGCTGCAAAAGCAATTTTTCTTTCACAAGACAATCAGTAAATCTCAATCCAAAGCAATTAGGGGTTAAGCATGTGGAAATCATGCAGATTTAACAGAAATGCTAATAAATGATCAGTAGAAATAACCTGGAGCTTTCCTTTCCTTCCTTCTCCTCAAAAGCATGAAAATGTATTTTGGTTTTGTTCAGGTGATTAAATTTGTCTTAGTTTTAGGTGGCTTTTTTTTTTCTCCTGTGTTGCCAGATGACTTCCTTTGTGACTCCCTCTCTTCTGTAGCATTCTCTTCCAAATTTTAAAGATTTTGCCAGCTCTTTCCCATTTCCTGTGCAGAGAGAAAGCCATAGGGTTTAATTTGCAGGAAGAGATTCTTTGAGATCATGGTAGAATTTGGTGATGGTAGTTGTGGCTTCTTGTAGCCTGAATCACCTCTAAAAGTGCTTCTGCAGGTAACACAACCACGAGCAGCTAGTAATGAAAGAGGAGTGGCTTAGGGAAAACTAACAACTCATTTAATTCAAAGGCATGTTAGGGAAGAATTACTCTTGGGATTTGTTTCTCACAAATAATTCCTCCAGTGGGGATATAGTGAGAACACTTCTGAAGTGAGAGTCCCACCCTCCAAATTGATGCATTGGGCCATATGAGCAGGTATCACTTCATCTTGGGGCTGAACTGGACAACCTGGGACAGTTTGTCTTAGAAGGGACTACTATTTACAGGAATAGTTGATTTGGTGAAGGCTCTTGAGTCTTTCAGCAACCACATGTCCCACTTGGCCCTTGCTCAGGACTGTGGGATTTCTTTGTGGGCAAGAAGAAAAGAGCAACATCAGCCACTCCTCCCAGGCTTTATAGAGAAGGACGAAGCTCAGGTTGCTGTAGTGCTAAACACACTGCTGCTTGCTTATTTGTACCAGTGAATGCCTCTGAAAAATCTGAGAACCTTTGAATAGCCATTGAGATGATGGGTGGTTGTTTTGAGGCTGTTTTGGATTTGTTCTGTTTTTTAAAAAGAAAGCTGCTAGCCCTTACAAAACTATCAGCAAAAGAAATTCTCTGCATTCCTTACTAATCCTCTTCTCCTTCACTGCCCTTTTCTTTTGCTTTCTCTCTAGAAATATTTGATTTTTACCTTGTGTGTGTCTTACCCTTGTGTATATCCTTGTGTTTCATTATTTCTAGTTCCAATAGCATTAAGGTGTATGACAAAAGTACCAAGCAAATGGAAATCCTAATGTTTCCCCTTAACTGCTGTTTAGCAAAGGCTGTAGCAGCTGTGGCCAACATTCATATTCAGATTCATTTTGCTTGCTTGTGAGACCATAGTTAAAGAATGATTTCATTGTCTGTTCCTAATTTATATTAACTTTCCTTGTTTCAATCATTTGTTTTGGTAAGTAACTGTTAGAGGCATGTCTCCTCTCCCCTTCCCTCCAAATGCCATGCTATAGTGGAGTAATTAGTTGAAGTTTGAGGTAATCTGTTCCCTAACCCATCCTGTAAATATCAATGCTAACAACAGTGTCTTGTGTTTTTTTTTTCTTTTTTCTTTTCTTTTCTTCTTCTTTTTCTTTCTTTCCTTTTTTTTTTTTTTTTATCAATGTGCTTCTTCCTGTGTGAATAATTATGTGTCTAGAAACAGCCATGGAGTGATTTTGCTGTACTGAATGGGGGAAAGATTAATAGTGACATTTGGAAGGCAAGTATATTGTCAGATTTTAGAACCTTTAATACTATTACCCTTGTTTTTCTGCATGGCAGTGGCTGTTTTGTTTTTCTTTTCTTTTCTTTTTTTTTTCTTTTTTTCCCTTTTTTATTTTTCCATGAATGTCATTCATACCTAGGCCAAAGCAAGCGGGGGTACTGCTAGGGATGTCTAGCTCACAAACATGCTGCCTTTTCTGATCTTTCCACTTGGAATGGATTCAGCCTAAACCAGCAGGGCAACTGCCATGATGTAACAAATAAGATGCCTGCACTGAATGAAATGCAGCTTGAGAAATATATGCATGCCTCTTTTCAACTTCAGCCAGAACCACTATCGCTTCTCTGCAGGGAGGATTTAATTTCCCTTTCAAATAAGAAATAACACAATGGTATACTTAGTATCATATTAATAGCACTTAATACTACACTAATAGCACTGCCTTTATCTTTAGGATCTGCATGCAGCCACTGTGAACCCAGACCCAAGTCTGAAAGAGTTTGAAGGAGCAACGTTACGCTATGCCTCTTTGAAGCTCAGGTACTCAGAAGTCTTCATGGAACGACCAACTCTGTTTTAGCTTATGGAGTTCAGCAGGGACAAATGTAGGGGCTTGCACCTGGGAATGCATAACTCAGGAGTGAATGCATAACTCAGACTAGGATCCACCTGGCTGGAGAGCAGCGCTGTGGAAAGAGACCATGAGAATGATCAGAGGACTGGAAGCTCTGCTATGTGAGGCTTAGAGAACTGGGTTTGTTCGGCCTTGAGAAGAGAAGGCTTAGGGGAGATCTTATTACCACGTACCAGCACATAAAAGGTAGCTACAAGGAGTATGGAGACTCCCTCTTTACAAGGAGTCACATGGAAAAGACAAGGGGTAATGGGCACAAGTTAGTCCTGGGGAGATTTCCATTGGAATCCAGAAGAAAATTTTTCACCATGAGATCAATTAGACATTGCAATCCTGTCCCAAGGGAGGTAGTGAATTCTCCTACATTGGACAGTTTTAAGACTCAGCTTCACTGCCATCTCATTTCAGCTACACTATCACCTAGAAGGGTTGGAGCAGATGATCCTTGATGTCCCTTCCAACCTGGCATTCTGTGATTCTGTGTTTTTGTCTTGTGCTGTAATTTTTATATCTTTTTTTTTTTCTTTACAGAAATGGTCCACAATCTGATGATGATGATTCTTGTAGCATCAACAGTGATCCAGAATCCAAGGTCTGTAAGAAGATCCACAGTGTGCTAGCAATTAAAAATGTGCAGTTGTAACCATAACTTTCAAGGTGCAGAATGTCCCCTGTGGTTTGAAATGAACTGTACTCCTGACACAGTGTAAGCTGACCATGCAAGACCAGTTCCATTAAAGGAATTTGCAGATTTAAAGCTTCATTCAGTTTGGTTAGGAAAGTGTGACTGACTTTAAAATCACAGAAGCCAAGAAATTGAATGTTACAGCTCAAGATTCTACTGTCCAACTGTAATAACTTATCCCTTGCACAACTGAGTGAGTTTTCTGTCCTGTGTGAGAGAGGCCTCTGTTGTTTACTATGGCTGAATAACTTCCTGGGGCATTCAGTGATGGAATTTGCTCTTTATTCTCAAGTTTGTCCCTTTTCAAAGTATTCTTCCTTGTTTATGTGGTTTCTTGAACTCAGAGCTAGTAACCAGGAAGTTCTTTTTTAGAAGGAAGAACTTTGTATTTTGGAACAGATAATGCTACCTGGTTTGAGGATAAATTCGTAGAGGAAAACAACACCATTATGTGAACAAGCACCATAAATGAATCAGAGCCTCTACTGTTGTATTCTAAGATTACTGGGGAGAAAGAAGCAGCAAAAGGTTTTTGAATGCTTGTAGACATACCTCCAGCCTTGTTTTGTTGATAGCTTTGCCTTGTGCCTACATCTATTTTTAAGGCTGTATGTGAATCTCTATAATTGGAAATCCCAAGTGATTTAAATAATTGTTTTGGCTGTGCCATACACATGCAGTGACTGACAGGATCAGAAGCTACTTATATGCAGGAAGATAGTATGTAATGAAGTTAATAATTAGAATAGCATTAATGATACATTTTAGGATAGAAAACAGACTGATCTGGGTACTTAAACTCCTTTGTCATCTTGATTATTTGGCTTGTGATGTTTAAATCAGATGTGAATAAATGTGTTTTGCTTGGCAGGCTGGCAAGTGAAAAACAAGGCTTTCAGCTGTGCTGGTTACAATGAGAGGCTCTGAATTCTGAACACAGTAAATGGAGTTGGCAGAGTGATGAGCATTAGGCACCAGTGCTCAGAACCAGCAAGCTCTCCTGTTCATGATAAGCCTTATGGTATGGAAAGACATTATAGGGAGGCAGTATTTTGATATGTCTGACTCCTTCACCTGCTGGTTTGCACTGGGTGGAATTAGAAGCCCTTATGGCAGTGTTTGTGTGGATGAGTGACCTGTGTGTCCTCATCCCCCTTCCCTCTCTGGCTTGTTGTTTAAATTTCAAAATTCATGGGACTGATACCCCTGCAGCCTTTGTGAAATGGTTCAGAGCCAAAAGCTTGTACTTTTTTTTTGTCTAGCACAGCTGGCTTGTTTCTCCTGTTCAGGCAAAACCATGCTATCAGCGTGTGCTTCAGTGGAGCACTGAAAGTCACAGAAGTGGCTTGAGAGGAGCAAGACAAGAAAAAGAGGAGAAACTACACATGTTTGGGAGTTTGTGTCTGGTTGGTTGGGTTTCTTTTCAGTTACTTGAGTCAAAGCACCTCACCTGGCAGTTGTCATTGGCTGGTGGGGATGCTGTGCAGAGGCAACAGTGGTTGTGTATGTGGTCCTGCTGGTGAAGCTCAGCAGATTTGATGTTGCTTTGCAGCAAGAGAGGCTGTTCAGTGCACCTCCCTCGGCCCTGAGGAGAGGACAAGCAGCTGCTGTGTGCCCAAATCTCAGGGATAGGAAGTGGTCTAGAAACAGCAAGGAAAATCTTCACCTGTGGTGAATGCTCTGAGGTCTTTAATTCTCACATTGATGGGAAAGGGATGGTGGAGGGTGGTGCGGGTGGATTCCTTGCTAACCTGTTTTACCCAAAATATTATGAGACTGAAAGAACCTGTTGGGATTTGAAACTGATGACCTGAAACTTGGAAAATCAGACTTTTTACCCCCATAGGCTCTCCTCTGCCACACAATGTGCCTTAACTACATTGAATTGAAGCTTATTTCTGTTTGGTCCCAAGCACAGATACTTTTTCTTCTTTCCGCATAAGAGAAGGAAGGGTTTTTTAACATGTTAAACTCTGTGTTGGAAGATTTTGTTAAAATGAACCTTGTTAGAGATGTTTTAGAGATTTTTAATCCTATCATGACAGTGGCCAGTATATCTGAAAAAAAATTTATATTAAGTGGAAAAATGGAATTTCCTGAATGGCACTGAGCAATGCTGTCTTTCAGCAAAGTGAACCATGCCACCTTGTGGAATGCTGAAGTAGTTATCTTCCCGCAACATCTGTCAGCTTCTGCAAAGATTGAAACACTGTAAAAATGTCAGTTTTGGGAAATCTGTGTCATCTAATTCATGTAATTCTTGTAAGCAAAGTGATTTATGCAGCCACACAGTCAAGCATTGAATGTTGTCAATAAGCAACAAATGTTTCCTTATATATCACTTGCTTAAGAGGCAGTGTAGAGCTTCATATCCATGGCATCATAGAATCATAGAATTGTGAGGGTTGGAAGGGACCTCAAGGATCATCCAGTTCCAACCCCCCTGCCATGGGCAGGGACACCTCACACTACAGCAGGTTGCTCAGAGCCACATCCAGCCTGGCCTTGAAAACCTCCAGGGATGAGGCTTCCACTACCTCCCTGGGCAACCTGTGCCAGTGTCTCACCACCCTCATGATGAAAAACTTCTTCCTAACATCCAATCTGAATCTACCCATTTCTAGTTTTGCTCCATTCCCCCTAGCCCTATCACTCCCTGACACCCTAAAAAGTCCCTCCCCAGCTTTCCTGTAGGCCCCCTTCAGATACTGGAAGGCCACAAGAAGGTCTCCTCAGAGCTTTCTCTTCTCCAGACTGAATAGCCCCAAATCTCTCAATCTATCCTCATAGGAGAGGAGCTCCAGCCCTCTGATCATCCTCATGGCCCTTCTCTGGACACTTTCCAGCACATCCAGATCCTTCTTGTACAAGGGGTTCCAGAACTGGATGCAGTACTCCAGGTGGAATCTCAGCAGAGCGGAGTAGAGGGAGAGAATCACCTCCCTCGACCTGCTGGCTATGGTTCTCTTGATGCAGCCAGGCTGTAAAACAGAAGGAGAAGGAGGGGAAAGGGGAAAATTATTACATCCAGCTTCTTGAGTTCAGTAATTTCTTTGGATGGGAATTTCTTGAAGAGATGCCTCATTGTGCTTGACAAGGATCCTAATTCTGCATGTGAAACATGCACTAGAAATGAGTTTTGAATTGGTGCTTCCCAGGAGACAGATCATAACCTTTCTGTTTAATACATAAAGCAAGCTGTGCCTTACTAATTGAGTTTCAAGGGAGGTAAAAAGATGCTTTTACCAGTCCTGGACTGTAAATTCCTTTGGAATGTCTGTTTTCATGTTGTTGTAAATTATGGTGACCAGTGTAAAAATATAGAAAGATGCTACGTTTTTCCTCAATCACAGGTTCTTTACCATTAAGGTCGTGGAACACTGGAACAGTTTGCCCAGGGAGGTGGTTAGGGCCCATCCCTGGAAATACTCAGTGAGCTTGACAGGGCTCTGGGCAACCTGATCTAGTTGAGGATGCTCTTGCTGACTGCAGAGGGGTTTGGACTAGATGACCTTCAGAGATCACTTGCAACCCAGACCATTCTATAATTCTATGTAAAGAAACTAAACCTCCTGGGAAGCCAGTCTGTGCCCCAGGAATTGCATGAAAAGTACAAAGCTCATGTGACAGTTTCTCCAAAACCTTGTCAGAGTTGACCTATTTGGGCTTGCTTTTGTGGTCTCCTTTTAATGTTGTTTTCTGCTCAGCCTTGATTTAGTCTTTCCGTGCTAAGCATGGATTTTCAAGTTCCCTGTCCACATTAGCAGCCTCAGCGGAGCTCCACTTTTCAGCCTTGCCATTTTAGAGTAGTTTCAGCTTTATATTGGCATCTCAAAGTGGGAAGAATGTCTTTATACCTGCAGAAGTAATAGCCAGCTGCTCCAAAAGTGTGTTTTCTAGTTTACAAACTAATAAATGCTTAGGATCTCAGAGGAAGAGGAGACTGTTTCCAAGAGGGATGGAGGCTGGAGGTGCTGGTACCTAACATTTAAATTTAGTGACTTACCCACAGGTGAATGAATTTGAGACATGGAAGGAACTCCTATGGATTACCTGAATTTTAGGTACCTTAACCAGTTGGACCTTCTGGAGTGATGTGAGGCATATTTCTGAGAAGCTGGCTTGTGCCTCCACTGCTGTCATGCAACTGGCCTGTAAATAGCACTATTGAAATAATTTTACAAACAATATCTGCCCCCCAAGGAGTTAATCTCCCATCTCTTTGCTGCCTTTCTTGCTGAGGCAGGTATGTTTTGTGTGTTTTGGAAGCATCCTACATTTTCTAGTTTCTGGTCTTCTCCAGAAGCAAATGTCCTGGCTAGACACAGGACCATGTGTAAATAATCAGCTTGTCTCCTTGGAGATGGAGATGGGTCTGGTTTCTGATGCAAGCAAAGGCTTAACCAGAGAGTTTTTGTCATGCCTCTTGACATCAAGACAGGATCCTCTTTTCACATTTTAAGTAAATTGTTCATTCTCCTAGACAGGAGAACTGTTAAAGTTGCTTGTGCACACTGGGAGCATTCAGCATTTTCCATTCACAGTCCATCTTGTGCTCCATGTAATCTTTTCCTGAGCACATGAAACACTACAAAAAGCTTCAGTTAAATTGATTTCTGTTAATGGTCTTAAATTAATTAAGTCTAAGAAGTTTATTCTGTCTTAAATTCCCTTGCAAAAAAAAAAAAAAAAACAAAAAAAACCCAAAACAACCCAAACTTAAATCTAAAAGAAAAATTATATATTCTCAACAATTTTTCTTCCAAAATGGTACTTCTGCTTCGTTTTGGAACAGGATTGGTTTCTTTCTGTCTAACCCCCCCCAGCAGTGAGCAGGGACATCCTCAACTAGATCAGGTCACCCAGAGCCCTGTCAAGCCTCACTTTAAATATCTGCAGGGAAGGGGCTTCAACCACCTCGCTGGACAACCTGTTCCAGTGTTCAACCACTCTCATGGTAAAGAACTTGTTCCTCATATCCCATCTAAATCTACTCTTCTCTAATTTCAAACCATTGCCCCTCATCCTATTACTGCAGGCCTTCATAAACAGTCCCTCTCTAATTCTTGGGTTTCATTCCCTAGGAAATAGGAGATATTACAGGGGAGAATCAGAAAAAAATCTTAAGATCCTAGAATTGCTTTCATTAGAAAAAATCCCTTTAAGGTCATTGAGTCCAACCATTCTCTAACTCTACCAAGTCTGGTGCTAAACCATGTCCCCTAAGTACCACAATGTACTATCCCACGTATTAATTTCAAGTTGTAATCATTTTTTGAGTTTTTTTTTTTCCCTTAACTAGTCTTACTGACAAACTAATTCACGTATTACCTTCCTTTGGTTGTCAAAAACCTTTTAACCTCAACTTTTTGAGGCCATTTTTTATCTTCTTTTTCTGTTTACCTATCTTCTAGTGAATTCAGAGCAGACACTTCTCTCTTCTTCAGCTTAGTTTTATTAATGTAAACAAGACAGCAATTATTCACAGTGAGCCTAGGAGGATTGCCATCTTCTGGTGAGTCACTGTCTCCCTGACTTCACAGTAACTCTTCTGTTTTCTGTCCTTAATTTTTTAACCATGGGCAATCAGATTTGTCACTTGGAGTGAAGTTTTTCTGTGATCTTGTTAGGGTAGCTTTAAATAAAATGTCCTTATTCTCGATTGGGAAGTTCCTGACAGAGAATTTCATTTGCTTACTAAATGAAATTTTTGCTTAGCTTTTCTTAGCTCCTTAAGAGGTGATCATTCTAATTGCAACTCAAACCATAATTATAATCAGTGTTTATAAGAGTGGTAGAAAGGTTCTGGTCATCTCAACAATTTGAATAGTACCTTGGTCAGGAAGGAGTTGGTTGGTTTAGTTTGCTTTGTTTTGTTTTGTTTTGTTTTTTAAAGAATCTTGTTGCCAGTAGCAGAAAGTTTCTTGGGTACAGCAGAATTTTAGGGGGTTAGCCTAATTTTTAGGGGTTAGCCTAATTAGTGTTTGCATTGTTCTAAACTACTGCCAATAAAATTGTGTCTTTGGAGATACTGAGTTTTGTATGGATGAGATGCTATGTAAATGGTTTCACAAAATGCAAGAAAGCAAATTATGCTCAGTGCTCCTGGATCTTCCTTAAATAATGATCTTAAGTATTTTATGTCAAAAGAACAGAGAGGAAGACTGAAGTAGTTTTCTAAAAAAATCTTACCTGTTGGTACTGGCTTATCTGAGGCTTTCAGAGGCAACAATGATCATGTGGGAGTACAATTTACAGATTGCAATGAGTTGGATGCAGTCCCTCAAAGGTCATCTTGGCCAACCTCCCCTTTATTCAGCAGGGACACCTCCAACTAGATCAGGCTGTTCAGGTTCCACATCAAGTCTGATCTTGAATATCTTCAGGGATGGACCTCAACCAGATCCCTGGGCAACCTGTTCCAGTATTTCACCACTCTCATTGTGCAGAACTTCCTCCTGATGTCCAACCTAAATCTGCTCTGCTCTGGTTTCAAACCATTACCCCATGTCCTACCACTACAAGCCCTTCTAAACAGTCCTTCCACAGACTTCCTGTAGATCCCCTCCAGATATTGAAATGTAGCTCTAAGGTCTCCCCAGAGCCTTCTCTTCTCCAGGCTGAACAGCCCCAATTCTTTCAGCCTGTCTTCATAGGGTCTTTAAAAAAACCCAAACAAACAAAAACCCAACCTAAACCCAAAGTAAACATTTTAGTGGAGTTTGAGGTTAAGATTTTTTTCCTTGTTTCTTTTGGAAACTCTCAGAATCCAGGGAGTCATTTAGTTGCTTTCACAACTATGAGTCAAACCACAGATCTTCTGTTTGAAATATCCAGTGAATAATCAAAAAGAGGTCAGTCTTGGCAATTACTGTGTTATAGCAAAGGTTTATCCATCTTCCCATCCTTCCAGCTTCTGGGCAGCAATGGTGAGTGATGGGGATGGCAGCTGTTAAACTGCTTGGTTGTTCCTGAATTTGGCTCTTTGCCATTAGCAGCATTGGAGCATCTCCTGGCTGAGGAAATGCTGCAGGTAAATGATGCAGGTGCTCAAAAGCATTCTGCTTTGAAAGCAGTTTTAGAAATAGCAGAGCAAAGCACTAAAATAATCTCATCAACAAATCTTTTTGAGTGTCTTTTTCACTTTGTACATCAGAACTTTTGGAGCCTGTGTCGGCTCGTTTGTGATTGATATTTACTGCTACTGGCATCTATTGTGTCATTAGGTGATGATGTGAGGTACATCATAATGGAGATTTCTATCTAGAGCATATTTGCTTCCACCTTGTCCCAAAATTGAGTCTAGTTTAATCAAATATGAAGAGGGCAGAGGAAGATGTAGTGTTTTCCCAAATAAAAGCAATTTACTTTTTAAACTGGGTGTTGTTTAGGCTGGAGAAGAGGAGGCTCAGGGGTGACCTCATTGCTGTCTGCAACTACCTGAAGGGAGGCTGTAGCCAGGTGGGGTTTGGTCTCTTCTCCCAGGCAACCAGCAGCAGAACAAGAGGACACAGTCTCAAGTTGTGCCAGGGGAGGTCTAGGCTGGATAGCAGGAGGAAGTTCTTCACATGGAGAGAGATTTGCTATTGGAATGTGCTGCCCAGGGAGGTGGTGGAATCACCATCCCTGGATGTTCAAGAGAAGCCTGGATGAGGCACTTAGTGCCATGGTCTGGTTGATGGGGTAGGGCTGGGTGATAGGTTGAACTGGATGATCTTGGAGGTCTCTTCCAACCTCGATGATTCTACGATAAATGTACAGAGTTACAATAATATTTAATTGTGATATATGTCTAATAGAAATATCTGGGATAATGTGGTTTTATTTCTTGAGCCCTTAAAGATTTATAATTAGATCCTGCAAAATGCTGCATGTCTTTCACTCCAGAAATCCCACCTGCCTCTGGGATCTAATTAGATGTGAACCTATTGTGCAGGATCAGGGCATACACGTCTGCACAGCAGGAGAGATATAGAGGGAGGGATTTTGCTTGTAGTGTAGCTTTCCTTAGAAAAATCACAGAATCACGGAATGCTAGGGGTTGGAAGGGACCTCTGGAGATGAAGTCCAGCCCCCCTGCAAAGCAGGACTACTTATAGGGCAGGTCTCATAGGAACATGTCCCAGTGGGTTTTGAATGTGTCCGGAGAAGGAGACTCCAGAATCTCTCTGGGCAGCCTGTTCCAGTGCTCTTGTCATCCTCACATTAAAGTTTTTCCTCATGTTGAGGTGGAACTTCCTGTGTTCCAGTTTGTATCCATTGCCCCTTGTCCTATCACTGGCCACCAGTGAAAAAAAGACTGGCTTCATCTTCTTGACACCCACCCTTAAGGTATTTGTAAACATTGATCAGATCTCCTCTCAGCCTTCTCTTTTCCATGGTAAACAGCCCCAGGGCTCTTCTCATAAGAGAGATGCTCCAGTTCCCGTTGTCATCTTTGTTGCCCACTGTTAGACTCCCTCTGGTAGCTCCCTGTCTCTCTTGAACTGGGAAGCCCATAACAGGACACAGTACTCCAGATGAAGCCTCACTAGGGCAGGGTAGATGGGAACTTTGAGGGTCACATTTTTCCCTTGAAGCAGTGACTACCTTACGAATGCTATGAGTGACCTGGTTGCTAGGGCAGTTCAGGTGCCCACTGGTGACCGCTGTCTCTGTGGGGAGGTGGCATCCCTAGTTGCCAGCTGGGCAAGACAGTGCTGGGACCAGCATGTCCTGCCTCTAAAATCACAACTGTGGGGCACTGAATGTGCTGCTGTGGCCTCCACATAACAGGAAACCATTTCCAAAGTGAAACAGCGCTGTAAAAATTGTAGCTTATAGAATTGCGGGGACTGGAAGGGACCTCAAGGGTCATCCAGTTCCAACACCCCTGCCATGGGCAGGGACACCTCACACTACATCAGGTTGTTCAGAGCCTGGCCTCCACCACCTCCCTGGGCAACCTGTTCCAGTGTCTCACCACCCTCATGGTGAATAACTTCTTCCTAACATCAAATCTGAATCTATGCATTTCTATTTTTGCTCCATTCCCCTTGTCCTATCACTCCCTGACACCCTAAAAAGTCCCTCCCCAGCTTTCTTGTAGCCCCCTTCAGATATTGGAAGGCCACAAGAAGGTCTCCTCAGAGCCACCTTCTCTCCAGACTGATTAGCCCCAACTTTCTCAGTCTGTCTCCATAGCAGAGTTGCTCCAGCCCTCTGCTCATCCTGGTGGCCCTTCTCTGGACATGTTCCAGCATGATCATATCCTTCTTGTGCTAGGGGCTCCAAAACTGGATGCAGTACTGCAGGTGGGGTCTCACCAGAGTGGAGTAGAGGGGGAGAATCACCTCCCTCGAGGCTATGCTTCTGCAGAGGTGCTGGTTTGAGAAAACCTGAATACACCTGATTTTTAGGTTGGGCTTTTTTATGAATCCTTTCCTGGTTTTTAATGATGCCTTTTCTTCCAGTAATAGCTGTTTAAGATTTGCCTATTGCTTCACTAGGTCCAAGTGCCGTGTCATCTTCAGCGCTGTTTCTGATGGAGATGCATGGTGCAGTTTTTCTTGGCTGGAATCCATAATACAGCATGTTCCTCCATACAACCATTTAACAAACCATGGTTGTTGAGTAGAACACAAGAAAAACTTGGCTGCTACTCCAAGAGATTTGATTTCTTTTCTTGGAAGAATCTGAACTTCCTAATATTTTAATTTATCTTGGTTACATCAATATTAATCACAATTTATTCACTGTTCTGTGGTGCAGCACAGTAAAATCTTTCTGGGTCAGCAGTACTTTGTGTATGATTGATGAAGGATCCCTGAGGAGTGGGAAGAAACCAGGGAAAGAAGCAGTCTTCATCATACTCATGTCCCACAGGCAAAAGGCTCCTCTTGCCATTCTGCAGACCAAAAGATTCAGTGCTCAGGCAGCTCCCAGTTTAGCTCAGCCTCTGCTGATTTTGCTGCCAGATCTCCCCATCAGCTCACCAGCATCTTTGCAGGGTTAATCACAGCTTGCAGCCCTTCATACTCCCCACTGGAGACCAAACATTTCACCTCTAAAGCAATATATAGCCTCTGTCAGCTCCAGCTGTCGAATGGCTTGTTGGTTGTGAACTGCCTCTTGAAGGTCTGTTTATCATCTTGCTGCTCCAAAGTGAACTGTTGAGATGGTATTTTTATATTTCTCTTCAATTATTTACATTAGCTTGCCAGTTTAGGGTGGCTCAGGGAAACAACTTGTTCTTGTCTGCAGTGTCACAGTTTCCCAATTCACTGAATTTTTTTTTTGTAGTGGAAAAAGCACAGAATGTGTAGTTTTATGTGTGTATTTATATTTATCTGTGTTATGTATTGCATGTACACAGGTTGAAAACAGCAGGGTACAAGCTTGGTGTGTCATTTGTCCATTGTGGACCTACTGAGAGGTACATTTATCCAGAAAGTTAATTTAAAAATCGATTAAAGTAGAATTTTAATGAATGCTGTTGAATGACAAAGCATTATTTAGATAGCTCTAACCAGCATGGATTTATTTTGGTGTTTGTTCTAGCCCTGAGTGTCACTTTAAAACCCGTAAGTCATCCTTGCCAAAATTTCCTGTGAGAAAAGGGAAAAGGAGATAATATCTATCTTTTTAAAAGACCTAAAACCATGAGATATGCAGTACCTCATGTTCCTACATAGGTACATGCTATTCCATTTGCTTGAAGGTGATTGCTCCATAGTGCTGCATGGTAAGTGGGTCCTTAAATGTGAAAGGTCCACCAGGGCTCAAGATTTCTGGACTCAAGATTCATGTTTAGTTGAGTCTTTTTCAGAGTGGGAATCAATCAACAGTGATTTAATTTCATTGACTTTGGATCCCGTTGTAAAGATAATTTCTGCAAAAAACACCCAAATTACTCTCAACAAATTGCTCTGAACAATGTGGCTTCTAAAGAGACATGAAACCCTGACTCTAGTGAAGATGGAAGGGTTTTCTCCATTGATTCAGTAAGGGCAAGAGTTCACCTACAGGTTTTTTTCCTTAAGTTGGGTGTCATGCATAATACCTTTGAATTTATGCACCACAGTACTAAATAAAGTGCTGCTGGCTGCCTTAGAACCACTTAAAGCTATCAGCCTGCAGAAGAGCCCTCGTCAGAAAAGCACAACATTGAAGGTTAAAGTTGACAAGGGCAGAGCATTAGTTTTTAAGAAATGAAAGCAGACCTTCTTTCCTGCCCTGTAAGCTCCTGCAGGGCTGTACTGACAAAGCCTCTGTGTGTTTATTGTGGTCATTTTGGTGTGTGGCAGAACAATGAAACCTGCCTGAGTTCAGCCAGCTGTTCAGCTGTTCTGCAGGAGGGACCCTAATTTGAGCATCATTACAAACTATCATAGAATCACAGAATCAGTCAGGGTTGGAAGGGACCACAAGGATCATCCAGTTCCAACCCCCCTGCCATAGGCAGGGACACCTCACACTACATCAGGCTGGCCAGAGCCTCATCCAGCCTGGCTGCAAACACCTCCAGGGATGGGGCCTCAACCACCTCCCTGGACAACCCATTCCAGGCTCTCACCGCTCTCGTGGGGAAGAACTTCTTCCTCACATCCAGTCTGAATCTCCCCACTTCCAGCTTTGTTCCATTCCCCCTAGTCCTGTCACTACCTGATAGCCTAAAAAGTCCCTCCCCAGCTTTCTTGTAGCCCCCTTCAGATATTGGAAGGCTACAAGAAGGTCACCTCAGAGCCTTCTCTTCTCCAGACTGAACGGCCCCAACTCTTTCAGTCTGTCCTCATAGCAGAGGAGCTCCAGCCCTGTGCTCATCCTGGTGGCCCTTCTCTGGACACCTTCCAGCACCTCCAGATCCCTCTTGTAATAGAGGCTCCAGAACTGGATGCAGTACTCCAGGTGGGGTCTCACCAGAGCGGAGTAGAGTTAGTTTCTGGTGAAAATTGTGACTGCCTTTTCTTCACTGAGGAAGCATGGCCTTCATTCCAGTGTATTAAAATGGAACCCAAAACACCCTTAGCACGAAGCAAACTTTACAAACCCCATCCCTTTACGATGTGGAGTAAAGGTATCTGCAAAGCATCTCAAATGAAATCTGTTCTTTCCTGAGGAAACTGGAGAAAAGAATAAAGTGATTTTAATTTCTCCTTCAGAGCTGCATACAGGAAAAGGGTATTAGGAGAGGATAATGGTGGCCATTCTATTTTGTGCTCAATTGACTAGATTTTTGGACTTGATTCAGAAATAGAACAATGAATAAGAAATTGGGATTCAAAAAAAATCTTGAACCAGCACAATGGACTTCAACATTTTCTTGCCTTCGTAGAGGAGATTTGACCTCTGGCTGTCAGCCAGCAGGAGCAAACCACTGAGACAGGAATATTAAACTCAAACCAAGAGAGAGACTTTTGTCATCCTACATGTTGGAGTCTGTGAGGCTGGGAAAAAAAAATGAGGCTGTAGTGTCTTGGAGTAAGGGACTGTGAGAGGAGAAAGTTCAATATTGACCTGCTTTAGAGAGGTAATTTCTTATCAAGGTTATTTTGCAGTATTTGTAAAGCTCTGGTTGCACAGAAGTTTAGTTTATAATAATCTGCTTGAAATAGCAATTACCAGTGGATTTCTGAATTCTGTTGTGACCTGAATCTCTGTGTGCTTGTTTTTGTATTGCATGCACATTTTCAGCAAGTCAAATAACACAACGTGAACTGCAACAGAAAGCTGAAAATGTTGACAAATCTTCTTAGTGTGGGTTTGATTCTGCATGTTTAATTTCCTGTAATTAAGAATTTTTCTATGACAACTGTCAGTATTTCTCTGGGAAAGGGAATGCTTTGCAGTCTATACATGGCAATTGAATGAGAGTGTTTGCTTGTTCATTAATTGCAAAAGATCTCTTTTTTCTTTTGTTACTCAGCTTAGCTTTGATCATCTCCCATATTTTCATCTGGAATCAGTGCACGCTTTCTTGATGTATAGCAGGCAGATTCACTGGAACATACTTCTTCCTCATGGTAGAGTAGTTATATTTTATGATACTTGATTTTCCAGACCAGGAAATAATACAACCTAGGTCAGGGCAGTTGTGGCTTTCAATAAAGGCTAGGGGATGATGAAATTGAGAGCAGCCCTGCAGAAAAGGACTTGGGGGTGCTGGTAGATGAGAAACTGGACATGAGCCAACAATGTGCTCTTGCAGCCCCGAAGGCCAGTGGCATCCTGGGCTGCATCAAAAAAACCATGGCCAGCAGATCCAGAGAGGTGATTCTGCCACTTTGCTCTGCTCTGGTGAGACCTCACCTGGAGTGCTGTGTCCATCTCTGGAGCCCTCATCACAGGAGAGGCATGGACATGATGGAGTGGATTCAGAGGAGGGCCATGAGAATGATCAGAGGCTGGAACACCTCTGCTAAGAAAACAGGCAGAGGGAGCTGGGGGTGTTCAGCCTGGAGAAGAGAAGGCTCTGGAGAGCCCTAATAGTAGCCTTCTACTACCTGAAGGGAGCCTACAAGAAAGCTGGAGAGGGACTGTTTACAAAGGCCTGTAGTGAAAGGACAAGGGGCAAGAGTTTGAAATTCGAGCAGATTTGGATTGTGTGTTAGGAACAAGTTCTTTACCATGAGGGTGGTGGAACACTGGAACGGGTTACCCACGCAGGTAGTTGAGGCCCCATCCCTAGGGATATTCAAACTGAGGCTCAGCAGGGCTCTGAGCAGCCTGGTCTAGTGGAGGATATCCCTGCTCACTGCAGGAGCATTGGACTGGATGACCTTTGGAGGTCCCTTACAACCCAAACCATTCTATGACAGTCTGTTTTATTTTTAAACTATTAAAAAAAAAAAAAATTCTTCTCCAGAAAATGTAGGTGGAATTTCCAGAGTTGTGTTGGCTGCATAAGAAAAGGTTAATTGTGTCCTACATACTGTGTGTCAGGCACAAGCCTGCTCAGTGGTCTGTGAGAAAAGGCCTTATTAAATACAGATACAACCTTTAAAAAGGAAAAACACAAAGTGGAAACAAAAGGAAACTGCTCAAATCCAAGTCCTGTAATCTCAGAAGTGGAGAAGAAATGAGTAGCATCAATTTAAATCATCAGGCCAGGCATGCTCTGGTGTAGGTTTTTTGCCAACCGCTGTGTGATCTGAACAGCAATCAGTGCCTGGTTTTGTAACCTTCATGAGTTTGTCGTTCTGCAAGTGATGTTCTCATCCCTTTTCTCCCTGTAATGGGGGTCTTTTCTACCCATGCCCTTAAGGTCCATCCAGTTTCCCAGGCTACTTTGCCACCAGCAATGTGTAATTGATTTCGTGTTCTCCGTCTAGTAAGGGTTTGTATTTGCTTTGCTTTTCTTGATTACTTAATTTTTGTGTTTTTTAAAGGTACATGCTTAGCACTGTGTGAGGCAACAGCTAGAGTGTGGCCTTTGTCTGTGTGCAGAGATTTGTCATGGTTCTGCCTTCCTGTCAAAGCTCCTTCCAGCACTCCTCCTGGAAAAGCTCCTGCAGAGCAGAACCTTACCCTGTGGTGAAGGTTTTGCAAGTGTGATCCACGGTTCATTCATTCCTTCAAACCTAAAGCTCCCCAGCTTTAGATGGCATTTTAGATCAGAACTGTGCTGCCAGGGAGGTTTGCAGCCCTTTACAGAGTGTGGATTGCAACATTTATGAGTTTGGTTCTTTGGCTACGGATCATTAACCCTAAAACATTAATTAGATTTGCAGCCATGCAAGTGCATGTTCCCCAGAACAGTAAAACTGAGCTGTGATAGCTGTGTTTTCATTTCCCTTCACCTGTCTTTTTGGGTGGTAGTTTGTGATAAAATGGCCTTTTCCCCTGCTAATTTCTTTGCACAGTGTTCTAGCAGGAACTGTGAAGTCTGTATTCAAGATGAAAATACAGATTATTGACATACTATGGTTTAACTGACATTTTACATTCAGTTCTCTCAGACTCACAAGTGTAGTATCTTTGACCTTTCCAATCAAAAGCAGTAGCAATCCAAATGCTGTATAAAATTCCTAAATCTCATTCACCCTGATATATTTATCATCTCTGTTGTTGTTTTTTTGTTTTTTTTTTTCAAACCTGTTTTATTTTGGCAGCTCTTGAGAAGAATGTGAGGAAAATCAGATAGGAAGATCAGGTTTCACTTATCTTCGGTTCTTTAAATCATCCTTTTTGGAGTTATGATTTTAAGGTAATGCAGAGGGGCTGACTAGGCACAGAAAACTAAGAGTTTATTTTGTAAATTAATGCTAATAATGTATAACATGATACAATGGTTATTTGCTGCTGCTCTAATGGAGAGAAGAAGTGAGGTAGACTTACTAGTGTGAGCCAAAAGTTAGCATCTGGGTTACTTTGAAATGATGATGAGGTAGTAAGTATGATTTGTGAGCCTTGAGTACCCATACTTCACCAGCTGATGTTACTAGGAATGATGTTACCAAGAGTCTGCAGACTCTTAATGAAGGAGAGCTGTGCTCTAGTTCTCACCTTGGCTTGTTTTGACTCTAAATGTCAGCTCCAGGAGGAAAGAGGGTGCATTAGCAAAGCTCTTTCAGGTCAAAGGGAGGGGAGGAATTTGTCTCATGGCTATAAGTATCATTGGTGGGAGCCAGGGAATCAGGATGCTGTGTTGGTGTGCTAGAGAACCCAGCAATTCTGCTGTCCTGGCCAGCAGCTAGCCCTGGCTTGAGAATGAGGTCATAGCTGGTTGGAGACAGCAGGTGGTTGGTTTCTGATGGGTTTTGTGCTCTTTTTGTTTTAAAGAGAACCCAAGTCAAGTAACCAAGGGAAGGGGAAACCCATCACAATAATATGTGAAGTGGATCTTTTATAATATGGTTGCTGGCAACGTGTGCAGGGAGAGAGGGATACAGGAGGGCATGCACACACTTCCACTATTCTCCCACCCTCTGTGTGTGTGTGTACATATATATGTGTATATACACTTCTATTATACTGATGATAAACTAACTGTGGTATCACAGAATGGTTTGGGTTGGAAAGGACCTTAAAGACCACCTAGATTCAACCCCCTGCCTTGGGTAGGGACATCACCATTCTCTGAGGCCTCGTATTTTCTGGTGCTGAAGTCTCCATGAAGGTCTGCCATCACTTCTGAGTCATGCCAACACTGGTATTCAGTTTGAGCCAACAAGTAGTAGGATTTTGGTCTTGAAGTATACTTTGAGCAAAAGAATGTTTCTTGTATGTGTATACTCAGGTACGCCTGTTGCCTTGTGAGTGGGGTTTGAGTCTTTCTGGGTTTGTGGAGAGTTTTTTGTTTGCAGTGAGTCCTTCAGATATTGGTTTGTTTTGATGAAACTGTTCTGTAGCATTTTATTTGAGTTATTGTAAGGGCTTCTTATAAAACACACAAACAAAAGCATTGCCAGAAGCCAATGAGTTTTCTCATGTCTACCTGTCTTGCAAGTACCAAGAGGGAAGCAGGGAAGGAAGCCAAGTGCTTCACAAGGAGGGAAATATGTGGGATGGATGACAGAGCATCTCGTTCAGATTCCTCTGAACAGTTGGAGCTGTTCAGCCTGGAGAAAAGAAGGTCCCAGGGAGACCCTGAAGCCACCTTCCAGTACCTGAAGAACAGCCTACAAGCCAAGAAGGGACTTTCTACAAGGGCTTGTAGTGACAGGGTGAGAGGGAATGGATTGAAGCATGAGGAGGGCAAATTTAGACTGGAGATTAGGAAGAAATTCTTTAGAGTAAGTGTGGTGGGACACTGGCACAGATTGCCCAGGGAGGTCATGGATGCCCCCTCCCTGGAGGTGCTCAAGGCCAGGTTGGGTGATGCCTTGAGCAACATGGGCTAGTGGAAGGTGTCCCTGCCCATGGCAAGGGGAAAAACCCCAACAATTGAACAAAAAACCATTCTACCTTCTTTACCATTAGGTGCATGCTAGCAGCTTGAACTGGTTATCCTTCACCAGTTTTTGGCTTTTGTAAGGCATAGTCCTTGCAATGAACAGACTATATTTATCTCTGTGTTTGCAAAGCAGCTGAAGAACTGCAGGTGTTGCTGAGTTGCAAGGATTAATGAGGAAACAATATGCCTATTATATATATTTAGTTTTTCTCCTCTCTTAAGATGATTTAGAAAACGTTTCCCTCTGTTAGTATTTTTTTAGTCAATGTAATATTGAAATACTTGTAGAAAAAAAAAATCCCTTTCTTCTGGCACAGTAAAAATCTGATTGTAAAAGCTTGCAGAGATAAATATTTAATACCCCCAATGGGCATCACAGCACTTTCAGCAGGATTTGTGAGCATCTGATGTGCCAAAAACAGTTCTACAATTTTGATATTAGGTGACCTTAATAATTGCTAAAAAATGGATATTTTAGTATCTTGTGTAGCCCTGAAGTGAAGAGCACTCCCAAGTAGTGACCTCTCCTTTGTTTCCTCTTTCACCTTCTCCTTCATCTCTGTTTAAAATCTGAAAGCCAGCACTTTTGTGAGTTTCCAGCAGAGCTGGGTCAGGAAGCAGCAGCGGAGGAGAATTTGCACATTGGTTTCCTTTTTTGCAAAGCAAAAAAGAAAGAAATCAATAAAAAACTACATCCACCAGAACTGCGGAGGCATGAGGGTCTTTAATATTTACACTCACAAATAGGTCTAACACACTTGGCCTGTTTGCTGTCTTGACACACTTTTGCTGTTTAATGTCTTAGATAAGGCATTGAGCAATCTGGTTCAGTGGAGGGTGCCCCTGCCCATGGCAGTGGGGTTGGAACTAGATGATCTTTAAGGCCCTTTCCAACCCAGACCATTCTATGAGTTCATGAGATGCAGCACTAGTGACTTCTGGACTAGGTACTAGAGGCACAACAAGGCAGGCTCTCAGGCTGGGTTTTCTGTTGGCCAGGCAGACTAGATGAATGTGTTGTGCAAGCTGGAAGGAGGTTTATGAAGCAGAGAAGGAGGGAGAAGCTCATGAGTCTTTTTACTCACTGGTGAATTTTACTCTTCCCTTAGCTTGCTGAAGGTCAAATATTATGCGTATTTAAAATACCTTGGTGGTTTGGGTCTTCTTTTGAGCACAGTGGTTCCCAAGTGGCACATCAGTGGTGCTGCCTGAGCTTCATCTACTCACTGACTTCACAGCAGGTCTTAGAAGGCAGCAAATGAGTATTCAGGGTTAGCCTTTGAACTCTGAAGCTGATTTATTTACTACATCTCAAGAAGGAGGATTATTTGGGAGCTCCGATGTGGACCTGCTGTTGCTGCTCCTGGGCTGCATGCCCATATGGACAGGGTCCTGCTGGAGACAGTGGGGCTCCTCGTGGTCACAATCACAGGGTGATAGGGGTTGGAAGGGACCTCTGGAGATCATCTTGTCCAACCCCCTCTGCCTACACAGGTACACCTAGGTCAGATTGCACAGGAATGTGTTCAGGTAGGTTTGGAAAGTCTTCAGAGAAGGAGACTCCACAGCCTTTCTGGGAAGCCTGGTCCAGTGCTCTGTCACCCTCACTGTAAAGAAGTTTCTCCTCAAGTTCAAGTGAAACCTCCTGTATTCTAGTTTGTACCAGTTGTTCCTTATCCTGTCACTGGGCAGCACTGAAAAGGGTCCAGCCCCATCCTCTTCACCTCCACCCTTCAGCTCTTGCTGAGCATTGAGAAGATCCTTCTCAGTCTGCTCTTCTCCAGACTATAGAGCCCCAGGTTTCTCAGCCTCTTCTCATCAGAGAGATGCTCCAGTGCCTCTGACAGGTCTGTCAGCATGTCCCACTCTGTGTCTGGGAGACAAAACCCTCCCAAGACAGTCTCAGGACCACTGCTTGTCTTCCTGAGACCCAGGGACTGCTGCTGACAGCACAGGAAGCTCTGTGGCACAAGGCAGCAGTGCTGAGCAATGACTGTTGGTCACCACAAGGTCAGAATTGCACCAAGTACCTAAAAGGAATGTGAGTTGACTGGAGCAATTGTAAGTCAGCTTACCAGAACGACATGACACTTCAGAACAGCTTAACGTTCAGGAGAAACATTCAGAAACATTCTGAGCAACACTGGAGCAAGCAGGGTACCAAGGACTGAGTACTAACTCACATCAGTGCTTGAGCTCTCTTGAAAAGGACAGCAAGTTCTGCATGGAACAACAATGTGCTCTTGTGGCCAAGAGAGCCAATGGGATCCTGGGATGTATCAAGCAAGGTGTGTCCAGCAGGGCTAGGGAAGTTCTTCTACCTCTCTACTCTGCCCTGGACCAGCTGCACGTGTCCAGTTTTGGGCTCCCCAGTTCAAGAGAGACAGAGACCTGCTGGAGAGAATCCAACAGAGAGTCACGAGGATGCTTAGGGGACTTGAGCATCTCCCCTGTGAAGAGAGACTGAGAGCCCTGGGGCTGTTTAGTCTGGAGAAGAGAAGACTGAGAGGGGATCTGATCAATGTCTATCAATAGCTGAGGGGTGGGTGGCAAGTGGAGGGGGCCAGGTTCTTTTTGGTGGTTCACAGTGATAAGACAAGGAGCAATGGGTTCAAACTAGAACATAGAAGATTTCAGCTCAACATGAGGAGAAACTTCTTTCGAGTGAGGGTGACAGAGCCCTGGAACAGGCTTCCCAGGGGGGTTGTGGAGTCTCCTTCTCTGGAGACTTTCAAACCCCACCTGATGCATTCCTGTGCAGACTACCCTCAGTGATGCTGCTCCGGCAGGGGGGTTGGACTGATGATGTCTCGAGGTCCCTTCCAACCTCTGATATACTGTGAGACTGTGATGCTCAGGGTGACACATTACACAACGACAGATTTTCAGTTATTAATTGTCACTCGTCTCACTTCTACTTTTAGAGCTTGTGCCTGCCAAATCCTGCCCCTGAGTAGGAGGCATCACAGCTAGCAAGGAGGATTTGGGTATGAGAACTGTGTACAGCTTCATGTCTGACTCAAGCAATGAGTTGCAGGGCAACCAAGCTGAGAGATGGGGTGGGATTCGATTTGGCCACATCCAGTGGTGGTGTCTATTGCCATAGCAAATACCTGGACAAGAGCAGCAATTTAGTATGGAGTCATCCAGGAACTGTTATTGCTGAACCTTTATGGGCCCATCATAAAGGTTTGGTGTGGCTGTTACCGAGGTACACCAGTTAGTCTGTTGTGCATCCTTCTCTTTCTGAAAATGAGGTACTGATCATGTTCTCTGGAGGAAATCACAGGCTCAGAGACAAACTGTGAGGTTGAGTTTGAGGTAACATCCACCCTAAAGCACTTTTTTTCTCAGAATTGCAAGGTTTTCATCCTCTACCCAAGCAAACTTAGGGATGCTGCCATCCCATTTCTCCCATTTTGTTTTGTTTGCAGAAAGCACCATATGTGCCAAGTCCTGATGCCTTGGCTTGTTCTGCCAACTGAGTATTCTGGTTGGCTAAACATCCTTCTGCTAAAAAGATAGTATAACTAGATTGATTTCTTTTAAAGGTCATTTTTAATTTCTCCTAGAAAAAGCCTGCTTTCCTCTTAGGATAGCTTATCTTTTTGGTAGCAAGTTGAATTTCACAGGATCACAGAATTAACCAGGTTGGAAGATCATCAAGACCAACCTATCACCCAACGCCATCTAATCAACTAAACCATGGCACTAAGTTCCTCATCTAGTCTTATTTTAAACAATTCCAGCCCATTCCAATGGCAGATCACTCTGTGAAGAATTTCTTCCTAACATCCAGCCTAAACCTCCCCTGGCACAGCTTGAGACTGTGTTCTCTCATTCTGTCACTGGTTGCCTGGGAGAAGAGACCAACCCCTACCTGGCTACAACCTCCCTTCAGGTAGTTGCAGAGAGCAATAAGGTCTGCCCTGGGCCTCCTCTTCTCCAGGCTAAACACCCCCAGCTCCCTCATCCTCTCCTCATAGGGCTGTGCTCCAGACCCCTCCCCAGCTTTGTTGCCCTTCTCTGGACACGTTCCAGCATCTCAACATCTTTCTTAAACTGAGAGGCCCAGAACTGGACACAGCACTCAAGGTGTGGTCTAACCAGTGCTGAGTACAGGGCAGAATGAATTCCCTGCTCCTGCTGGCCACACTATTCCTGATCTGGGCCAGGATGCCATTGGCCTTCTTGGCCACCTGGGCACACTGCTGGCTCATGTTCAGCCTACTGTCAACCAGCACCCCCAGCTCCCTTTTTCCCTTTCTGCTCTCCAGCCACTCTGTTCCCAGCCTGTAGCAATGCATGAGGTTGCTGTGGCCAATGTGTAGAACTCAGCACTTAAGATGTGTTAAATCTCATGCCCTTGGACTCTGCCCATGTGTCCTGCCTGTCAAGGTCCCTCTGCAGAGCCCTCCTACCGTCTAACACACCAGCACCTGCCCCCACTGCTTGCTGCTTTAGTTAAATTCAACTGTACACGTGATTGTTGTAATCCATTTTTTAAAAATGGAACTTTCTGGTTAAAAGCCAGGCAGTGAGATATACCAGGAGTGTGAAACTTGCAACAGATGTAATCCAATAGAGTGTACCCTCAGCAAGTTTGCTGGTGATACCAAACTGGGAGGATTGGTTGGTACACCAGAAGGCTGTGCTGCCTTTCAGGGAGATCTGGACAGGCTGGAGAGCTGGGCAGAGGGGAACCTAATGAAGTTCAACAAGGATAAGTGTAGAGTCCTGTGCCTGGGGAGGAGCAGCACCGTGCACCAGTACAGATTAGGGTTTGACCTGCTGGAAAGCAGCTCCATGGAGAAGGATCTTGGAATCCTAGTGGACCATAATTATCCATGGGACAGCAATGTGCCCTTGTGCCCCAATGATATCCTGGGGTGCAATAAGAAGAAGCAGGTCAAGGGACATTCTCCTCCCCCTCTACTCTGCTCTGGTGAGACCAGGTCTAGAGTGTTGTGTCCAGCTCAGAGCTCCCCAGTTCAAGAGGCACAGGGATGTACTAGAGCGTGTCCAACAGAGGCTGTGAGGATGATGAAGGGACTGGAGAATCTGCCTGATGAGGAAAGGCTGAGAAGCCTGGGACTGTTTAGTTTGAGAAGAGAAGGCTGAGAGGGCATCTTATTAGTGTTTACAAATATCTGAAGGGTGGATGTCAAGACAAAGGGGCCAAGGCTTTTTTCAGTGGTCCCCTGTGATGGGACAAGGAGCAATGGATACAAACTGGGACCCAGGAAGTTCCACCTCAAGATGAGGAAGAACTTCTTTACTGTGAGGGTGCTGGAGCACTGAAACAGGCTGTCCAGAGAGGTTGTGGAGTCTCCTTTTCTGAAGACATTCAAGACCTGTCTGGATGCCTTCTTCTGTGGCCAGCCTGAGGTGGTCCTACTGTGGCAAGGTGGGGTTGGACTCGATGGTCTCCAGAGGTCCCTTCCAACCCCTAACATGCTGTGATTCTATTTTCTTATATAGTTAAAATCTCAGTTTGACTGTATCCATATTTGTGCTTTTTCCTTTATTCCTACTTGTGTGTCCTGTACCATTTGTGCTGCTCCCTCTTTTCCTCCTTTATATTAACAGAAGTATTTTATTGGAAGGCATTACTGTTCTCTCCACAGATAGCTTTCCTGGCCAGTCACATACTACACCTTTGTTCCTTTGAACCTTTCTACTTTGCCATTCCCAAATTATATTTACATTTACTTAATCTTTGTGCATCAGCTCATCTACAAGGCTTTGATTTTGCTCCTTTCCCATCCAAGGATCTTTAACCTTAACTGACAAGTTTCTGTCCCATGGCAAGATCTCCACAGCTGGACGCAGCAGCATGTTGTGTGCTCTGATACATCTCCAGGTATTTTCTGCTTGCTTTCCAGTGCTTTGCTGTGCGGTCTCTGGGCTGGGTGGAAATGGCAGAAGAAGACCTTGCTCCTGGAAAAAGCAGTGTTGCTGTGAACAATTGCATCAGACAACTCTCTTACTGTAAAAATGACATCAGAGACACCGTCGGCATTTGGGGAGAGGTAAGAACAGGGTGAACTTCTGCTCCACCTGGAACATCCCTCTTGTGTCATGAGGCATCTTGAAAGCACAACCCTGTAGGCAAATATGCCCATGGCTCTGTGTTTGGGATTTCCCTATCTCAGTTGCCAAAAAATACAAAAGGATTTAAGGAGAATGTTGATGGTTTTGTTCCAAACTTTTCAGGGCAGCAGGTGCCACAAAGACCTCATCTTTGTGTTTGTACTGTACTGGCACACACCTCTGCAACAGTGGTGGGACAAACTGTTGAAATCAGCGGTAGCCTTTTCTCCTGACCAGGTGGCTGAGAGTGGGGATTTGAAATAGCATTTTCACATGTTTCCCAGTGACAGAAGGGCTTCAAAGAAACTTAGACTGATCTGACCTGTGCCTCTAAAATCAATGAGAAGATTGAAAACTGATGGGCAGATGGCTCATTTTAAGATGATTTTATCAGTGTTTCATAAGGAAATTAATTTTATGTCATCATTCTGTCTGCTGGTTCCTCTCCAATAACTCTTGAATCTGTTCACCAGTGTCATCCTGTTTTGAAGGATGCCAAATTCCCACACACGGAGGGAAAAACAGAGAGCCCAGCTCTCCGCTTTCTTGGTTTGATGATTGGTCAGTAGAACCTCAGCATCTGAACCATGCAAGCTCTCTGCTTCTTTATGAATTGGCAGCCAAGATGGGATAATGCTGGGGGATCACAGGGAGAAAGATGAAGGGAGCTAGAGGTGCAGAAAAGAGGTGTGCTGGGGACAGATGGAGTGGAAAGGTGCGGAGGGATCAGTAAGTGAAACAAGAAGAAAGGAAAAGTTGGGGTTATAGTGGTGGGATGTACAGAGGACACAGGAGAGGTACCCATGGAAAACATTTATTATTTGATTGATTATGGAGAAACTTAAAGCTCAGTAACAAGTGATAGCAAATGATAGGATGAGAGGAAATGGCCTTAAGTTGCACCAGGGGAGGTTTAGGTTGATATTAGAAGAAACTTCTTTACTGAATGGATTCTCAAAGACTGGACCAGGCTCTCCAGGGAGGTGGTTGAATCTCTATCCCTGGGGTGTTTAAAAGCCACAGAGATATGGTGCTGCAGGACATGGTTCTGCACCAGCCTTGGCAGAGTTAGATGAAGTTTGGAGTCAATGATCTTAAAGGTCTTTTCCAACCAAAACAACTCTATGATTCAGCCAAATCTTGTTCCTAACCTCTCTCCTGCGTTGTTTTCAGGAGGGTCACACTGCTGTCAATTTACTGCACAAGATCTGAATACAAAACTGATGTAAGAGTGAGTGTGGTTTACTTTTACTGATAGTTGTGTACTCTGAGAGAAACCTCACTGCTGACCAGAAAAGGAATTAAAAGAGAGACT
The DNA here is from genome assembly GCF_027791375.1 of Indicator indicator. NCBI lineage: Eukaryota > Metazoa > Chordata > Aves > Piciformes > Indicatoridae > Indicator > Indicator indicator. The sequence goes on from NC_072017.1 coordinate 6,178,847, forward strand.
TACCTGCTTCACTACAAATTTTAGGAATAATATCCTTCAGTCTCCCAAGGTGTTATTGCAGTAGTAGGCTTGTGTCTAGTGTCCTGACTATGACCACAGCAATGCAAAGAGGAGCACCTGGGAGAAAGTGCCTGGTTAAAAATGAAAGTGGTGCTTCAGTGAACATAGTTACAGTGCCCTGTCTACATAAAGTGATTTCAGAAAGGTGGTTTATTTAGGTAAGAAATTTATATTCTACATAGAAATGAACAAGGTAACATTGGTCTCCCTTCACCTTACTTCTGGGGAGCAGTTTTAATTAGGGACATGCCAGTCATGGATATTGGACTTACTGCTGACCCCAGGAGGGGTAAAAGCCTACTTTCTCTTTACACATGTGTAGCCCCATCCATTTTTCAGATGTTAGAACTCTGACCACCTTGAAATCCATCATTTACTTTGAAATCATAGAATCACCTGGGTTGGAAGGGACCTCCAAAGGTCATCTAGTCCAACCTCCTCTGCATTAGGGAGGGACATCCTCAGCTAGATCAGGCTGCCCAGAGCCCCACTGAGTCTCACCTTGACTATCTCTAGGGATGGGGCCTCAAGCACCTCTCTGAGCAACCTGTTCCAGTGCTCAACCGCCCTCATTGTAAAGAACTTTTCCCTAACATCCAGTCTAAATCTACTCTTCTCTAGTTTAAAACCATTGCCTTTATTTTGGTTTAAGGGTTAATGTTCACACTTTCCATATTTCTCTCTGTCAATCCCATTGTTCTTTGTTGGAAACCTTTGCAGGTTTTCAAACCAAACTGGTGAAAACTTTTGGTCCTGTTGAATGGAAGTTTTAATTAAAAATGCTGTTCATTAAAAAAAAAAAAAAAACAAAAAACAAAATTGTAGTAGTCAGCCTGACAAAAAATAGAGACACTGTGCTCAAATAGGTGGTGGCCCTTCAAGTAAATTGTCTTCTTGATTTTAAAAGAAATCATTACAGCCACATTTTTCCACTGGCAATGTAATGCTTCAAGAGTGATTGGAAGAGGCACATTTTAAGGAGGAATCTGATCAAAGTGTCCTCATCACTGACATATCAGATGGAGCACATGCAGCAGAAATCTATTATGGGGCTAGAACTGATGATTGCAAATAGGGCTTTTAAGATTGCCTAAAGATTTATTTCAGCTAGAATGCAGTGAAAGTGAAATTGAGACCAGGGCCATTCCCAAGTTTTAGTGATGAAAAAAAAGGGGAAAAGGCAAACCACAAACCCCTGACTTGCTCTGGATAAACCCCTGACCATGCAGAAGCTTTGTCACTGGCTTTCATGTGACATTTCATGCTGTCCACTCCCTTCTGAAAGAAGTTCCCTCTAAATACTTTAACTTCCCTGTAAGTATTTTGACTTCCAGAGTTCTGTAAAATGTAAGATGGAAAACAGGACTCTGCTGTTAGTGTTGCTGCTTTGCCCTGCCTTATCTTCCTGTACATTACAAAATCACATACATTTTTGCCATTCACCTGCATACCACAGTATATGGCACTTCCTGAAAGACTACAGGGATTGAGTCTTTCTTTCTTTCACTCATTTTCTCCTTGTGGTGAGGACTTTACAAAATTAGACTATCAGGGCTCTGCCAGTCTTCAGCAGTCTGAGACAGTGAGGCCTGTGTTCAAGCTCCCAGTCTGTCTAAATAATTTCTTCTTGCCCTATGCAGTGTTTTTATCTCTAAAATAGCTTTTGTGCGATAAGGAAACAAACCTTAACAAAATATATTGCTTCTGGCTGAGGCCAAGGTGTCCCTAGAGCACTGAGAGGATAATTTCCTATGACTTATGTTGCTTATCTGCCTATTCTCCCAATCTTTTCTCAGCTAATTTGGATTCAGTTTTATTACCCTAATCCCAGTGTATTTTGCATGATGAACAGGTTTTGCCTTCTTGTAATAACTTCCTTCTGGAACAAATGCACAAGTAGCAAATGGGTCCTAAAAGCAATCTTTGTCACACTTGGTAACATTCTTCATGCAAACTGTTTGCTGCTTCTGACCTCCAAGCAAATTTCTCACCCTTTTTTCTTTGTGATTGTTTTCTGTTTGGTTTCCTTCATCATCCTGGTCTGCTCGGTGTCATCCTAGCTTTGGTAGTTTGTTTCTTGTTTCTTTTCCTGTGTGCCACAATCAGCTCAGTGCTGCTGATTGCCCCCTTTTACATGCATGGTTATCTCAGCTATGTCTGCTTCTCTAGCAGCAGCCTGTATATCCAGCTTTGCATCTCAGCCACAGTTTTACTTTTTCCATCAGGCAAAATGTTCTTGTGTCAGTATCACACGTACCAGCCTGTGTCCCCTTCCTCTCCCACACCCCTCTCAGTGCTTGTGGGGCCAGCTCTGGGTCACAGCTCCTTTTTGAATTCCTGTTAGGAGATTTAGTGAGGAAAGATGATTGGCAGTGTCTAACCATTGCTGCCTAGCCTGGAAATCCTGGAAGCAGGCTCTCCCAGGGTGACACGAGTGTGTGTCGTACATAGACACAGAATTGGATGTCATTAAGACTTGAGCCACTGCAGCCGAGCAGGAAGAGGTTTTCTGTGTCAGTGAGATGAAGGGAAAGGTCAATTCTGAAACATGTAACAGGAGGAAGTCTGATCCTTTCCATTCTTTCTCTTCATTTATAGATTCTGGCACAATAGAGAGGAAACTAATTACTCTATTTTTAGCTGATAGCTCCCACCTTCTTCTTACTATTAGCAGCAGCAGCTTGTCTTACCTCCTGGCAGTAGAGGTCCATGATCATTTCTGTGGGATCCTGCAGTCTCCAGAGTAGGCATACAGCCTCTGAGGGGACAGCTACTAGATGTTCTAGAAGAGGCAGCAGACCTTTTGCAAATGCTAGCCATAGGAGGAAGATCAACTTTTGCAAATTAGCATCAAAAGGAAAATTGTCTCTAAATTGTTTCCTCTAGAGGGGGAAAAAGCCTTCTCCTTGTTTCTACATGCCAGAAGAGTTAGGGAGAAATCCTGGCTCCAGGATGCTGCAGTCATCTGCAGAATTCACATTCATGTCTTAATGCTAGGGTTTCCCCTTTAATTAATCTTTCTTCAAAGAGCATCCCATAAATCCTTTGATAGGTACAAATTGCTGTCTGTTCCCATGACCCCCCTGGTTAAAGTTTATGGAAACAAAGTATGTGGTTTGAAGGAACTCTGCCCTAAGAGAACACCTTTTGATGTGAGCCTTTGCTATTAAGACAGCTCTTGTCTGGAAGAGCTTACTTGAAAATGGATAAACATGTAATTTGTTGAGTAACTCAGTAGCTTGGGGTTGAATGAGTCAAACAGTTGTGTTTAAAAGTCATCAAAGCTCTTTGGAGCAAGATATTATCTGGGCTCTTTTTCACACCAGAAGTAACTGAACTTGTTTCCAGTTCTCTTGGAACAAACTGAAACTGAGTAAATGAAGAGGCTGCAGGTCTAAACAGTGTAAGTGTAATACCTTGATCCCAGTCAGTTTGAATCACAGAATGTTAGGGGTTTGAAGTGACCTCAAAAGATCATCCAGTCCAATCCCCCTGCCAGAACAGCATCACCTATTGCAGATCCCACAGGAATGCATTCAGGTGGGTTTTGAATATCTCCAGAGGGGGAGACTCCACAACACCCCTGGGCAGCCTATTCCAATATTCCCTCACCCTCACAGTGAAAAAAAAAATTCCTCCTGTTTCCATGGAACTTCCTATGTCTCAACTTCCACCCATTGCCCCTTGTCCTGTCCTTGGGCATCACTGAGCAGAGCCTGGCTCCATCCTCTTGGCACTCACCCTGCACATCTTTATAAACGTGAATGAGGTCATCCCTTAGTCTCCTCTTCTCCAAGATAAAGGATGATGTTCCACTCCCTTAATCATTTTTATGGCTCTGTGCTGGACTCTCTCAAGCAGTTCCTTCTGAAACTAAAGGCCCAGAATGGGACACAGTATTCCAGATGTGGCCTCACCAGGGCAGAGTAGAGGGGAACGAGAACCTCTCTGGAACCTTCTAACCACACCCCTTCTAATACACCCCAGAATGGCATTGGCCTTCTTGGCCACTGGAGGACATTGAGGAGGACGCACTGTGTAACTGGGCTTTTGTCTGGAGTTGCAGGGCAAGGACATGTACCTTATCCTGGAGAATGACATGCTGAACCTGATTGACCCCATGGACCGCACGGTTCTGCACTCCCAGCCCATCGTGAGCATCAGAGTCTGGGGCGTGGGGCGTGACAACGGCCGGTGAGTCTGCCCTCTCCTTCCTCCTCCTGACTTGCAGCTATTTCTGTCTGCTGATACAGAGTACACACACCCTCAGAGCAAGTCAGGTATCAAGCCTGTTTATTTGATTGAGTGATTGTGTCCCAGGAGCTCTGAGAGGATGGATAAATTCTCCGTTTTCGTGCTGGTGTTACTTTGTAAAATCCTGCTTTTCATGGCTTATCTCCTTTATGCTGTTCTGCTAAACCTCTATTGAGCAAACCTTTCAGATAAGTTCAGCCAGGTGCGCTCACAACATATTTTTGTTTCAGATATCTGTAATACTTTTTTAATATAAACCCAGCTTTTCAAATGTGTCCTGTAGTGTTTCTCCTGGCTACATGAAAGCTTGTCTTCCTGCTGGTCCTGCTGCCTGCGTTCTAACTCTATTCATGTTTCCACTTTCTTGGTTTGATAGAGGAAAAAAATTGCACTGAAGGAAGAGAAATGTTTTTAAGCCATTACTAAAAGGTGTTGATACAAGAAAATTCCTAAGGGTGTTGCAGAAAACTGAAGTTTGTCCCTGAAACCGACTGCCTGTGAGCTAAGTTCTTCCTTGGCATAGGGAGCAGCCACTAATGCATGCTGAAGACCTTCCTGCCCTGGAAGCAGTGTTTCCTTAGCTTTCCTTCATGACTAGTGGTCCTTTGGTAGCACCCTTCTTTATCATGTAACATTGCTGTGGAGACAGGGTTGTGAGGGTGTGTGATGGTTTGAAACTGTCTCTTTAATTTTTCCTTGCAAAGTTCAAAACAGAGAAGGAGTGTAAATAAGTCCTCTTGTTTAAAGTGGAACACTGAGCTGTCTCCCTGCCCTGCTGAGCATTTTGATGTATCAAAACCATTGCCATTTGTTAACTGCAGGACCTTTGGACAGCACATAGCCTGTCACACAGGTAGTAAGGGTTGAGTAACACTAAGGAGCTGCTGCTTTTTGTGTGTGTGCTTTGTTATTTCAGTAGCAGGGGTTGTGTTTTTCTGTGTCTGACTTTTGATGGGAAATGTCATTACAGACCTGAAAAATCTTTCTCAGGAAAGATTTTTGGGGGAATTTTAACCCCTCCCCAAAACTTCTGATTATCTCTACTTAACTTTCCAAAAGGAAAGGTGACCCAATTTCACCTTCCTAATTTTTTTTTTTTTTTTTTACTTCTATAAATGACTGATTTTTTTCATGGCTTTTTCACTTCCATTGGTGCAGATTTTTGAGAGATCTAAGAGGGAAAAAAATCCAGTTTGAAATGGTAGGAAGTAAAAAGGTTTTAACTTCTTATGAATAAACCATTGAAGTGCTTTGCCTCAGAAAATGAGTGCATTGCACGTTTCCCTTCAAGTCAGATTTTGTAGTAGCTTGCTTTGGTCAGGAAATAAATAGAGCATCTTCAGGGCACCTAAATGTGGTGCAGCTTTATAGAGTAAAGGAAACCAGCTTTGTGCTTTTCATGAATTTGCTTTTCTTTTTTTTAAACATTTGCAGTTGTTTTTAAAAACATTTAACATTTCTTTGGAAAATAAACTCTTTCCATTGTGTTGGTTATGAGACAATGAGTCACATTTCTCCAGGCTGACTACCTGCTTCTCCTAAAGACAGAACTTAACATAGAAATGTAGAGGCACAGAATGGTTTGGGTTGGAAGGGACCTTAAAGATTATCTAATTATTACCCTCCTGCCATGGGCAGGGGCACCTTCCACTAGATCAGGTTACTCAAGGCCTCTTTCAACCTGGCCCTGAACACCTCCAGGGAGGGGGCATCCACAGCCTCCCTGGGCAACCTGTTCCAGTGTCTCACTACCCTCACTGTAAAGAATTACTTCCTAATATCCAGTCTAAATACACCCTCCTCAAGTTTCAATCCATTCCCTCTCATCCTATCACTACAAGCCCTTATGAAAAGTCCCTTTATTGTTGAGCTGCTGCATTTCTCTTCATGTATACAGAGGCATGCAGTCCTTGGGCTCATCCTGTTGAAACTCCCTGTTGGTAATGGGTGAGAAACACCAAAACCATTCACAAGCTGCATAAGGACCTTTCCCTAAGGATGAGTTTGCCATCATCAGGAAGCTCTTCTGGAAGTCATTGCACGTGAATTTTCTTAATTAGCTACATAGAATGGTCTAGGTTGGAAGGGACCTCCAAAGGTCATCTAGTCCAACCCCCTCTGCAGTAACCAGGAGTGTGCTCAACTAGATCAGGCTGCTGAGAGCCCTGTCAAGCCCCACTTCAAATATCTCCAGGGATGGAGCCCCAACCACCTCCCTGGGTAACCTGTTCCAGTGTTCCACCACCCTCATAGTAAAGAACCTGTTCCTAACATCCAATCTAAATCTGCTCTTTTCTGTCTTCTGATCCATGAGCCTGTATAATGAAATACATTGGATTTGCTATGGAAGGCAGAGTTTCAATTTTAAAATACTGTATAAAATGTGTATTTTCCTCTATTTTGAGCTGTTTAAACCTCGCAATAAGGAGGGCCTGCAGATCATTAACTGTCCCACTTGTAGTCATTTATTTGGGGTTGATTCTGCTTTGGAAGATGAAGAGGTTTTCTAATAACACCTGACCAGATGATTTTCTAAACTATGCTGTAATGAAAGATTGATGAAATACAGAGATCTGCTGATGAAAGTTTAATCTGAAGATGTGTCTGCTAATTCACCTCGGGCAGAAACATCTTCTGGGAGGCTGTAATCACTCTCTCCATACATTGCACTGTTCATCTGACCTCTAGAGCCTCTTTTTGAAACAGTTCTGTGGTAAGCAAAGGCTTCTTCATTTTGTTGACTTAGACTGTGTGGTGATTTTGTGATTTAAGAGGTAGCATCCTTTGTTTTCACTTAGGAGAGTATGTCTGGCCTTAAGAAAGGCTGGAATGCCTTTGCAAAGTGGTGAGCAAAAGCAAGGTCCCACAGAGGGGTGCTATGCATATGTCTGTGAGTATGTGTCTGTATAGGCTCTGACCTCCTGTGTTTGGAGTGTGTATATATGGGCATTGATGTCCAACAAATCTACTGTATCTGCCCAACCTTTTGGCTGGTTTGGTTTCTCAGGTGATATCCTGTGGCTTTTCAAAGTGAAAGCCACTGTACCCTGTGCAGTCTTGCTCTTCTGCTGTATTGAAAACAGAGCCATGATGATTCGTTTAGTTTTATTTGTAAATAAGTCCTCACACTTGATTAGTTCTCTTTCAAGATCAGTAAGGCCATTGTCACATGGAGGATTTGTGGAATCACAGTTGTATCAGGGAATAAGTGTCAGTGCTGTTTGCTTCCTAACAAGCCACCCATGACGTGGGGTTGGTTGGTGAGTTTTTTTTCTGGGCTTGAAAAGCATGTTGGAAAATGTTAGCTTAGTGAAGCTACAAAAGGTTTGTTCTTTTCACTTGCAAGCTGCAGGACTGTACATTAATCATTCCCCAGGCTGGGTTGTACATTAATCATTCCTCAGGTCAGGTTTTGTCTCCCCTTCTTGACTGCTGGTGCATGCCCTTTGCTTTCTGAGCAGAGAGAGAAGGTAATAGCCCATCAGTTGTGTCAAAGAGTTTCCTTTGGCACATTTCCCTGAATCTCCTTTATCTTCATTGCTCTTTGTCTAATCCAAAGCCCACCTCAACTTTTAAAACCCCTACAGGACTTTAATAGCCTGAAAGACCACAGTTTCTTTTCTCTTAGTGTCTCCATACCACAACAGTATATTCCATCTGAAAGATTCCGTGGTTTGCTGGGCAGGAAGGCTGTAGGTGAGTTCAGAAGACAGCTTTGATGGGAGTTTGGAAGTGGTTACTGAACAGTGTGGACACATGGCATGTGTCTTTGTTCATCCAGGAGCTTTGCCACCACATAATGCAGGTTTGCATTCTCTGTTTGGTTTGTGTGTTTCCCTGGCAGACCAAGGAAGGAGCCTGGTTGCTCTTGGTGCAGCAATGCAATGGAGCAGCAGATTCTCTGGTGTTAAGGTTTTCTATTTGTAAGCTCTCTGACTAGACAGGGTGAAAGCATTGCACTCCCTCTGCACTGATAATGCTCATTTTATCAGATGGTGGTGGTGAGGATCTCTTCATCTGTTTCTTTGAACTGCAGCCGTGCTTCTGCTGCCTAGACGTCAGGGAATAAAATGAGGCTGGAAATCAAAAAGAGGAAAAGGCAGAGAGGACAGTTGGATTGGAGAAATTAGGGCAATGCATGCACCAAAGATGAGGCTCAAGCTGCTTCAAACAGGGAGAGCAGACAGATACATGGATAGACACCACAAGTCAGATGGACATAACCCAGTAAGACTGGAAGAGAAGACAGTCCTAACTACCACACAGAAATTACCTGAGCTCTATTATCTCAGGAGCTGGCAGGTCAAGAGCCCAGAAAACTGTTGGGGTGATGTGAGTATGAAAATGGGACAAATCTGTGGAAAATAAGGAGGAAATTCTGTAAAGTGATGGCTCAGATTCCTCAGGATGTAGGGAAATAAAAATAGTGTCTATCTTGCTGTTTCAGCAGCTAAATAAAAGTGGCCTGGTTTCAGAGATGTTCAACACCTGCACTGTCGACTGCCTTTAGTTGCTCTCTGTATATTCAGTGTCTTTGAAAATCCACTGTCTACATACAGACTTGGGAACCTTTCTCTAGGCATCCAGACATGGACATTTTCATTTGAGCAACAATGCTACAGCAGCAGGTTGAATGTTTTCTTTTTAGTTTTGAGTCTGTGTCAAGCTAAGAGGTGCAGGGACATACCTGACTGAGAACTGGTTGTTAGAGGGGTGAGTGGAGAGTGTGGAAGCTGTGCTGCACACTGAGTGCCTATCTGATGGGGTTATGATCTCTATTTCCTAGCAGAGATTGTGGGCTTAGATCTTACCTGGCTTGAGCTCCAGTGCATGTCTGTCATTTGGACATGAGATTTTAGGAGGGCTGCCTGGCCTTAATTAGACAAAAGCTAAGAGAAGTAGAGACAATAAATACCAGTTGAGTGTGGGTGGGATATCCTGTTGTAACTGTAATTTACCATTCCTCTTTGCAGCAAATATTTTGTGTGCAAATAACACACCAGGCATCAGTGATGCAGTGTGGCTTATAGCTGCATCCCTCAGGGAGGTGTTTAAGGTCTTCCTGGATTGCTTTCCCTTTGAGGTGATGATTGAATGTGCTCTGAACCTTTTCTCAGTTCCATGAGAGAAGCTTATCAAGCTGTACAAGATAATAATAAAGGTTCTCTTCTGTGTTAGAGACATGGCCAAGAAAAGCAGAAAATAAATTAAAACTGAGATGATGTTCACACCTGCTCTGCTGGAAAGGTAACACCCATCAAAGAACACATAATTCCAGCTGAACTCTTCAAACTCTGAGCACCATTAATCAATACTGCCTATTCCCCTCTGTCCCCATAACCTTGGAATAAGGACAGAACATACCCTGAGGAATCATTCAAGTAGGGTGTAGGTGAGGGATTACATTGGAAGAAGATTTTACAGGCTTTTCTGACCCATATTCTTAGCTGGTTTATGTTTTGTTTTTTCTTTTTTCACACTACTGTGGCAGCTGAGAGAAAAATACATGCTTAGGGAAAAGTTGGCCATGGAGCAATACATATTTGGTGTAAGCTTTGAGAAGCCTAAACACAGGAAGAGTCTCTTGCTTTTCTCCTTTTCACTAAGCCAACTGCATCTGAATATCCTTCTCTGTATATTTTGGCAGCATTTTCCCTTCTCACCAAGAAATGGTTTAGGTGCATATTTCTATAAAGCTTCCCATTTAAATCCATAAGCCCTGACATTGCTTGTTTGCAAGTGCAGCAAGTCCTAGGAGGAGGTAATGAAACAATACAGCAGTGAAAGGGGAAACCCAGTCAAGCTTACAGAATTAATGTGTTTGCAAGCAGATGCAGTGAAGTGGGTGCAGAGAGCTGTAAGTGTGCATTCTCACTTTGATTAATGAAACTGGTGTGGGTTAGTTTGGGGATTCAACATGGAAAGACTGGCTGAAGATGCTCTGAAACAGGCCCATATTAACTTGAAATAAGCACCCAGACTTTTGCACCCATGAATCACAGAATTGTTTTGGTTGGAAAAGACCTTTAAGGTCATCAAGTCCGACCATTATCTAACTCTACCAAGTCTGGTGCTAAGCCATGGCCCTCAGCACCACACCTATGCAGCAGTGGCTTGGGCTGTGTCAGGGCAACATCCCTCTGTCCTTTCTGCTTAATGTCACTGATGAGATGTGACAGTGAGGGATTTTTCTGTATGATAGATGACACTTGTCAGCAGATGAAGTGCTTACAAACGTTGGATTCACCCTTTGACGGCAGCTGAGAGAAAAGGATATGCTTAGGGAGAAAATGTGTCTGTGGAGCTATAGGGATTTGGTAAGCTTTGAGAAGCTTAAACAGAAGAACAGCAGCTGAGAAGCAATAGTAGCAGGAGATTAGTACAAGTGCAGAGAAGTTTCAGGGATCAAGGGAATTGGAAGAAGAGAACTCTAAGGATTTCTGTGGGAGAGGGGTACAGAACAGAAAACCTGTGAAGGAGAGTTCAGGGTAGTGCTGAAGCATTTGCTTGTAAATAAGTGGAGAAAGTAGTAGGAGGCTTCCCCCCTTATTAGGAAAAACAAGCAGACAACCATTTCAGATGTGTCCCTTGAGGAGCTGGAAACTTGAGCATGGCAGTGAATGCTTACTCACCTTCAATGGAACCCTCTTTAAGTATTTAGTTGTAAAATGGCTTTACCTTCTGTATTGGTTTTTAGGAAATAATGAAAAATACTGCATAAAAAATTGTGAATGGTATCTAGTGTTTCCTCTGGGAGGCTTTTTACACAGCAGTTGAACCCTAAAGCTTTCAGTTAGGACATACAGTATGGCTAACCCTGGCCTACAAATAACCACTGAGATGCAGTCAGGTTGTCTCTTATAATTAATAAGATCATTGACTGAGTCCCTGACATAGTCTTTCTGCAAATTTGTGCCAGGAGATCTCCAAAATTCCCTGGGATTCCAGCTGTTAAACTCAAAAGCTTTAGGATATAATTAGAGTAACCAGTGAATTTAAGTGGCTATTGCCAGCATCCCTTGGGAGTAGCCTGAGCCACCTGTGAAACTGTCTGTGGCTCAGGAGAGGATTCCAGTTTGGGGTGGAAATCTGCCCCCTTCTTCTGTTATTCTTTTCACCGTATGTTAATCAAGCAGATGCTATGTCCACACTGGATTCCTATATTTAGCTGCTGCTTTAACTCTGGCAAAACAGTGATGTGATACACAGAGCAGCTAATCTCCAGCTCTGTAACTGTGAAGAGAAAACCTCTCACTCCCAGGCTCTCTGCAGCCTTCCTTGTTTTCAACACCCAGTTAGAAGCTTTGGTCTTAAATGATGATGAAAGATGGTTTGAATTTGCCTTATTTACTTTGCCTGGCCAGTCATTTGGGTGCAAATACAATCAGTTTTTCCCTCTCAGCAGAGGCTGTGCTAACAAAAAAATCAAAGGATCAGGGAATGTTAGGGGTTGAAAGGAAAGACCATATAATGAGAGATGTGTTAACTAAGAGTCTAACTTCATTGCTGCTTAAGATGAGGAGGGTGAAAGAAAGGCTGGTGCCTTCAGGCAACTCCAGCAGGCTTGGAAAGGTGATAAAACACTGGAACAGGCTGCCCAGAGAGGTTGTGGAGTCTCCTCTGGAGACAGTAAAAACCTGCCTGGACGTGATCCTGTGTGACCTACTCTAGGTGATCCTGCTCTGGCAGAGGGGTTGGACTTGATCTCCAGGGGTCCCTTCCAACCCCTAACATTCTATGATTCTGTGCTGGTGGGTTAGAGCAAGGTAGGATGTTTGTGTATGCCTCTGCTGTGTAAATGTTTATGTCCACCTACATAAACACACTTCTCACGTTTGCAGCAGTGTTGTGCTCAGTATCAAGAGAACTTGTGACATGCCTATGTATTTGTAGACCACTGAAGGTCTTCTGGAATTTGGTATGTAGTAAAATAAGGGCCCAGTTTTGTTCTTTGTCTCTCTGCAAGCACAGTCACAAACTTGCCTGAACTGCACTGGTATAATAATTTGCAGTGTGCCTCTAAAATACAAAAGGATGCTCTTGCTATCGACCCACCAATTCAATTATTTAAATGCCACATCTGCCTCAGGATGCTTTTCCCTCTTTCCTGCTGGCTGATTGCAATTCAAATATTTATATGTAGTCCATCTTTATGTAAATTCTAGCATATACTGTCTTAACCATTACAGATATTTAGAAAGCCTTTTCATTTCAGGCTTTCAATTCTGGGAATGGTGTGTTGGCTTGTTTCCTAACATTAGCTCCACCAGGGAAAGGGGCTTTGGTCTGTGGTATTCATCCAAGAACCTGGGAAATTGAGCTTGCCTGTCTTCTGGGTAGCTTTTACTGACATGTGGTAGTGTTTGGGGTGATGCTGTATTTGTCAACTATAGATTACTTAAGAGCATGACTCTTCAGTAGCTCAGGTTTGTTTAAACACAGGATTAACCAGGTTGGAAAAGACCTCCGAGATCATCAAGTCCAACCTATCACCCAACACCATCTAATCAACTGAACCATGGCACTAAATTCCTCATCCAGGCTTATTTTAAGACTTATTTTAAGGCTGGAAGGTTGCAGCCTGGGTCATGATGACCTGTCCTCTGCAACTGCAGACAGTCTCATAGCTGTTAAGGTCTTTCTTCAGGCAAGCTGATCACAGCTGCCATTCACTTTGCTAAGGGTGTATTGAATTGCTTTTGCTTTGTAGCTGTGGATCATCAATCATTCTTCATTGAGAAGTTTATTTTCAGCCTGTTCCTTTTGGTGATGTTTGAAGAATCTAAAGAAACTTTGCATGTATCACAGTATATCAGAGGTTGGAAGGGACCTCCAGAGATCATCAGGTCCAACCCCACTGCCAGAGCAGGATCACTTAGGGGAGTCTGCACAGGAATGCATCCAGGTGGGGTTGGAAAGTCTCCAGAGAAGGAGACTCCACAACCCCCCTGGGCAGCCTGTTCCAGGGCTCTGTCACCCTCAGTGTAAAGAAGTTTCTCCTCATGTTGAGCTGAAATCTTCTATGTTCTAGTTTGAATATATATCTCCAACAGTTCAGGTATGCTTTTAAGATAGAAAGTACCCACACCCACAAGAAAACAGAGGCACTAAGGAAGATTCTTGCTTTGGTTTAGGGTGGACATCATGTGCATTTTAATAGGATGATTACATTTCATCTCTCCTTTGGCTCAGCTACCATCAGGAACATAATGAGATGAATTAGGCAAAGCAAACCAAGGAATTGCTTATGCAGTTCATTTATGAAGTACATGCATGGCTTCAAGAGCTAAGCTCAGTTCAAAAAACAAACAAAGCTCTTCTGGGATATTGCCAATCCAGGTATTCATAAAATGTTTATTCATTTTGTCACTTCTGAGCCTTTAGGGATCAAAGTAGTATCTCAAACTTCCTTCATCCATCCATGGATGCTGGAAACTTGTTTGTACGTATGAAGAGTCTCATATACCTGGATTTAAACTTTGGGAAATGTTTCCCCACTCATCCCATACCTTCTCCCCTCTCATTTAAAGATAATAAGAACTTTCAGATAAAATAGCAGATTTGGCACTGCTGTGGCTGCTTGGTAATTTGTAATGTAAGTAGATGATCACAATGATGGGAGGGCAGAAACAGTTTGGAATGCTGCAGGTGCATGAGCTGGGATACAAACCTGCTTCTGCTTTTATCTCAAGCGAAGGACTGCAAGTCTGCAGGTCTGAAAGTGTGAGGCAGCAGTGTGAATGGAGCTGCTAAGGCCAGCTACCTCTTCGCCCACAAAAACACACTCTTGGCCTCACGTGAATGTTGCCACAATATCATTATCCTTCTGTTTCAGACTGAAACTGAATTCAGGTTCCTTGATGATAAACTCATTTTCCTTTTGCCTCTTTTTTTTTTCTGTATGTGATCCAGTCCTTGCACATGCTTAGGGTGATCATTAGGATCTCAGCTGACTGGTCCTTCAGTCTAAGCCACAGCTCTGCTGGTGTTACCAGGGCTGTGTGTGATGGGATAGTTGGTGTTTTGCTCTGAGGTAAACAGCTTTTTGCCGTGCATGCGAATATTTGATCAGTTTGGGGAGAACACCATCCCTCCCCAGTGCCTGGAGCAGAAGCTAATTTCATTTACTTGGCTGTCCTGCTGTTCACTGGCAGTTTAACCAGGGAACTGGGACATCAGCACTGCTGAGTGTGTGGAGACAGCCCAGATTCTTTACCGTGTTAGGTATCCACTCCCTGACGATGAGCTTGGCTGAACCGTATCTCCAGTGAGGAGCACAGCAGCTTGGGGACACATAACCCAGCTGAGGACCCGTGAGAGGGCAGCATATGGTAGCTGGGAGAGCCTGGGACAAGACATGTTGTATTTATATACCAGGCATGCCCCAAAACACTCCTGCTGCCTGGAATTTGGCACTTGTGGCAGTGCAGGAGTTGAATCTGTTGGGTCTTTGTGAGCTGAGAGCTCTCTTGGGTAGTTTGCACCTTGCCAGGCCTGTTTGCTTGTGATGATGTTGCCTGTATGAATTTCAGCCATTGCTTGCTGCAAGCTCCTTTCTTTTGCAGCCTGTAGGTAAACTGCAGTACAAAGATCCCTCCTGTCTGGTGAGTTGGCTGCAAGCTCAGGGTGCTGGCTGGCAGTGGGAAATGGGACTGGGTGCAGTGTCTGTGCTGGGAGTTTACTCATGGCAGCAGCCACTGCTGGGAGGGCCTGGCAGCCAAACCCAGCAGCCAATGCCAAGTCCTGCAGTTTCTGTGGGTGGTCTCAAAACTGAAGTTATTGATGATTGTTTGTTAAAACATGAAAGACTTCTGTGTGGGTTTCACCTTTAACTTTCAGAATACCAAGTTTGGCCAAGTAAACTCCTAAGTAATCAGAAATCAGACAGCACCACCCCTCAGAGCCTATACCGAACATTTTAAATTCAGGTTAGCATTCACGTTTTTGGGTGAGATAGAGGGCACAGTTGTGGTTACTACAATGATGTATGCACAAATGGGAAGACATTTGGCCCAAATTGTTCTCCCTATTCAGAAACTGCTTGCTAGCCAAGCACTGGGAGACTTTCTGTTGCTGGTGGCAGAGGTAGATCTATTGCCCTTGCCATAGCCAGCAACTAGAAGCCACAAAGTTAGAGGAGCAGAGAGTGTGAGGCAAGGGCAGGGGAAGCTGAAACACTTGTACTAGACAAGAGCCAGAATGTCTAGCCCTGTTGTTACTGCGCAGGCAGTAAGTGTTGCCTGTAGCCCCTAGCAAAATATCACAACCAAGAGAGGATTAGATTTCAGTCCCAGTTCATTTACTGGATAGCCAGCTAAAATCTCAAAGACTGGGACAGAGTTTTAATTCTACTCATTTTTACAGATTTCCAAAGTTCTGCTGAATCTCTTTTCTTGTACTGAAGGGAAGTTCAAGAAAGAGTGGTTCTCTCCCAGAAACTGTTCCAGCATATTAAAACCAGCAAAGTTTGGCTTCTGTCCTTAGAATCCTTTTAAGTCAGAGACATTGTTCTCACAAGTGCTGTCACAGCCAGCTGGAAGTCTACCATATCCTGTTGTATGCTACTTACTGAGAAGGAAACAAGAGAACAGTAACAGGGAGGGGAGTTGTCATAGTTATCAGATTAATCCTGCCTTCATTTGCAAGTTTAAGCGAGTTGTGTTGAACACATTTGGAACCTGGATTAAAAGGATAGCGCATGGGTACCTTACAGCATGTACCCAGTCTCCGGTGCTGTTTTGCTTGCCCATAAAATTCCCCTTTCCTTCCCCTTCAAGTGAGTTGCACACTTGTAGCAAGACTTTCAGAAACTTGTTTGCTTCAGTGCAAAAATTATTATATGGACTTGAATTCGTGTTAGCGTTGGGCATCCAGCACATCCAAGAAAGAAAGATTTGGATCTGTTTTTTTCTTAGGCAGCATCAACAGATTTGTTTACTAAATTCCAGCTTGTTACTCTGGTGGAAACGCGTGGAAAGCTTTCAGGATGGCACAGGTTGCTGTGTGAGTGTAACTGGTCCTGCCAAACTTTGTTGATGATACACAGGAAGATAGGAAAGAAGAAACCTCACTAGACTCTCAGGGTATATTTAGGCTGTGAACAAACATCCTGTTCCCAGTGCATCTGCGTGGCTAGTAGTGACTGCCAGCAAACTGTTGTTAAATGCTTTTCACCCCCTCAGATCTGGTGGTGGAGCTACCTCATGATCACATTCTGTCCCCTCCCTTCACTCAGGTTGAGTTCAGCTAGTTTAAGAGGCTAGATGATGGGCATTTGCAGTGTGATTCCACAAGGAATTCCGCTAGCATGTTTGAAGGAGTGAGCCCTTTGGATGGAGAAGACTGACATGCAGGGCGGTGACCTGTGTCCTCATGTCATTGCAGTTGTTCCTTGCTTGGAGTTTGCCTCCTCTTGGTGCTCCCCTGCATTCAGGAGGAGAGATGTGCAAGGATGTGGGTGGATGGGATTGAAGCCCTGCCACATTTTGAGTGCAGCCCCTGGGGAAGTGGCTTTTCATTGCTGGTTGAGCACGTTTCCGGGGGAGTTCTGCCGAGTAAGAACCAGAGCTCCAGGAGCATTGTGTTTGCTGTCACCTCCAGTGCAAGCAGCACCTGTAAATTAGATTCCTTGTTAGTGCATGTGTCAGTTCTGGAAAATCAAATTATTTGGTGTGTTTGTTTTTACAGCTCAGGGATAAATATCACTTGTAGCATAAGCAGGTATAATTTCATTGAAGCCAAGGCAGTTGTGCTTCTGTCTGAATCCGTGGGCTTGGCTGTAAATCCTCACTGCCTTTTAAAGAGCCTTTCTTCTTCTGTTGCATTCAGTTCAGAGTCACGCTGCAAAAGCTTTGCACTGCTTTGGGAAAACTGGGAGGGAAAGACTCCCTGTGCACTTCAGCTTTCCATGAAAGATTGCTTCTGTCACAGCAGATTAATCTTGGAAGTTTACAGGCGAGAAACCCAAGGCGGTAGCAGCGAAGATTGGTTCAAAGGGGAGGAGAGGGACCTCTTGTGCGGGGCAGAGCGCACAAGGATAGGGAAGGAGGCAAAGACACAGCCCTGATGGAGCGGTGCCTTCCGGGGAGCAGCACTCACTCCTCACAGCTGGAGCCCGCAAACACAGGCGTGCACAGTCTGTGAGGAGAGTGGGAGCTGGCAGGATGTGCTTCAACTCGATGCAAAATGAATGAGCTGCTGTTCTCGGGGGTGTTGGGCCCCCGCCGTTGAAGTACGAGTGAGTACAGGGCGGCATCAAGTGCACGCCGCATCAGCTGCTGCCTAGATACACACTAAGGAAGGACGGGGACCGGGCAGAGCTTGCGCTGGCTGTTTGTGTGTAACGTGCTCGGCATTCGGTTCCTGTTCGCCGCAACAGAAAGGTAAGAAACTTGAAAAGTGGCAAGAAAAAAACAACCTCAGCCAGCCCCCCTAGGCAGCAGCCTCACCTTAGGAGCAGCCTTTGTGTTGGGTTGTGTTTTCAAAGCTCTGGTCCATTAGTTTAAAGCTTCTGTGTGGATGCCTGCAAGGCAAATTACAGCTTGGAGGGTGACAAAGACAAGTCAGATTTCTTTTCTCCAAGAGCTTACACTTAACAACATCCAGGAGAGCAGTGTGGCAGAAATGCTGGACTGTGTGGTGGGCGGTAAGTGTTTGATGCTCTTCTCCCTCTCCTTTATCCCTTCCAATGTTGCTCATTTGAGCAGTAAACTAACTGATGATTAATAGGGTTGGGGAACTGTGTTCAGCTTGGAATTACACATTCCTAAACGGTCTGCATCTTGACCACCCTGATTCTGTAGAGGATGGTCATAACTTGTTTTACTAATAATGATGTGTTAATAAATAATAAGATGCTGTAGTTACAAACAGCAGAAACCTCATTTACTGAAGAGAAGAAACCTCTCTGTGTTACACATTGCCTGTGTAATTGTTTATGTGTAATTCCCAGCTAACTTCTAGCTAGCTAGCCAGCCTGGGCTTTCTTCTTTCCACCCAGAACTGACAATGGAGGTGGTTGTGCAAATTAAATCTTTGTAGAGCTCCAAAAGAAGTAACCATGTTTAAAGACAGAAGTATTACACCTTGTGTTGGGATAAATATATGTCTATATCTATGTCTATATATTTAGTTGAAGTGAAATGATTAATGGCTCTTTTGACAGCAGAGGAAACTTCATGATTTGAATGCAATATATTGCCCTGAACTCCCTGTACTTGCTTAATCCTCTCTGTATTCATAGAGGATTTGCAGCAGGAGAAATCTCATTGATTTGTTAATTGATATATAGCTTTGAATCCTCATTATTCTGTGTGCAGAGAGGAGGGAAGAGAGACAAGCACATTCATCTTTTTCTTTAAACTCAGCAGCTTCACACTTAAATTAGGTTTCCCACATGTTATGGGACCTCACTGCTCTCCCTGTTCTGTGCAGTATTTTTTGCTTTCTTAAAGGATAGCAAACATTGCTGAATCTTGATCTCTAGCAGGGAAATATATGAAGTGTTTTATCTCTTAAAACTATGGCTTTAATTATGCTTTTGTAGCTATTGCCTTGCAGTTAATGTAATTATAACAACTTAGAAGTGAGGGAAAGGATATTATTTAGCCCCGGAGCATTTCTCAGTAGAAACTGACTTATTTATTTTGACAAGGAGTTAAAAGAGAGAAAGAGATGAGGTTTTATTGTGTGATACCAGTTAGAATTTTACTTTTTTTATTTTTTTTTTAAAGTACAGGTTAATTTTCCCTTCTCCGACAGTGGCTGTATGTTAATAAACAACTCTATCTCTGAAGAAACTGCAAACACTCATCACTTGGAATACAGATGAGAATCAAACTGTGTAAATGAGTATTTTAGGTAAATAAGGTGTCTGTTGAAGGTCCATGATGGTTTTTGTTTGGTTACAGTTTGTTTGGCACCTGCTGAGCAAGGCTTTCTGTTTTGCCATTTGGAGTTTTCTCTGTTTTGTGATGTGAAGTAAAACTCTGTTACTGGGCACAAAAATTCTGATCCAGTGGATATTAGAGTTCTAGAGTTGAATCAACTGCTCTCTGTAGCTTTAATTTGTGTTAGAGTACAGACTTTGCTCCAGTGTAGTTTGAGGTAGGCTGAGATAACTTCATTTTCTGACTGAAGTTAATCCAGGTCAAAAACTGAAATGTAACAGTTGTAAATCAAGGAATATCAAGTCAGTAAATAAGCATTTGGTTTCATTTTCTTCTATTAGGAAATAATTGGCTGCCCCTGAATTTGGGTTGGTATCTGCCAAAGAAAACAACATCCTCACTTCTTGTTGTTGTGGTAGTATTTTGAGATGATATTAAAGCCTTCTCTGTATGTTTTAAGAAGTTTCCAAACTGTAGATATCTTTATGGCTGAATGTAATAATTCCTAAAAACAATGACAACACCTCACCTCCAGCTGATCCATCTAAAATGGATCTAGTGATCTAGTCTAATGATTTGGGGAAAAGGTGGCCTGCCATTCAGAGTTCTTCTCATGCTTCCAGAAATGTGTTTGTTTCTCTTACCATGCCAAACTGAACTTTTCCTAAGGAGAGGGGAACAGTCTGCACTGGGTTATGAAAGATGCCCCTGACTGACGTCAAGAGAGGGAATGGCCTGGGGTAGCTGTATGCTTCAGGGAGCTGTAGGTGCACCCACTCTTTCTTCTCTCATTTAGTGTGTGCAGATGAGGGAAACCCTGAAGAAATGGTAAAGTGAGCTGAGGTTGCTTATTTCTGGAGAGAACTTGAGGAGTGACAAGGAAGCCTCTTGCCTATCAGATACCACTGTGATGTCGAGCACCCAAACTTTCAGTGGGACTTCCTGAAGGCTCTGGTCTTAAGGACACAATTTAGCCTTTACAAAATGTGAATTCATACAATGTGTCAGGCTCATGTTTTATTTTTGGTTTTTGTAATAGCATTCCAACTAGATTATAGTAGCCTTCACAATATATGATTAGCAACAGAAGGCTAGATCAAGCCATCAATTTTTAAGCAGAAGTCTTCTTTGCTACTGGTGGAGAATTGCTTAAAAATTGATGGCACAATCTGGCCTACAGTGAACAGGGGATTTCTGCAGAAAGTGTTAAGTTGTACTTCCACTCAGTCTCCATCCCAGTGGTGGCAGGGACCCAGGAACTCAAGGCCAGTTCTGGTGGAATAGTCTAATACAAAAAGCTTAAGGACTATTTACAATTAAAATTTCCTTTCAGTGAAAGCAGCATATGCAAGTGAAGGACATCATTGTTGTCTAAGCAAGAGAGAGGCTTCTAAGTGCACCAAGATGAAGGTTCTTTATTTGTTCATGTTATGTTGTTCAGGTGTAAGTACACATTACATAAATATTTTGCTTCATTAAGTGCTGCTAGACTTCATAATTACAAATTAGAAACCAGAGTAGGACCTCTTCTGTGCCTCAGAGGATTTGCTTGGGCAAGTACTTAAAGCTGTAATAAAGACAAAAGGCTTGTACCATGCATCATTATTTTTAATCAAGTCAGTCATTAAAAAGCAAAGATGTTTCAGCTGGTTCTTATCTCTTGGGAAGAGAGATGGTCAGAGCTGCTGCTGCTGCTGGGTGTAGTCCCACCTGAAAATGTTTAAGGACTTTGGAGGTTGGAAGGTAGATCTCTGTACCTGCTCAGGGTGTAGATGACACGCAGCAGCCTTATTTTTTCAATTAAAAAAAATAGACAACTGGGTACGGTGCAGTTAGCCAGACTCCAGGGGAAGCTACAGGGATGAAGAGATGTGAAGTGTTGGGTTGTAGACTGATTAACTCTGCCAGCTACAGGAATTAGACTCCTGACACTCTCCAAGGCATGTGTGCAGTGTGGTGCCCCACTAAATCATGAGCTGAAGCATCACCCCTTAAACACCTTATTGGAGATGCCAGCAAGAACAAAACCTGTTGGGTTTGGTGGTGTGATCTCCTCTCCATCACACTATAGTCTTGCAGTGAGCCTTGCTGAAGTAGAAGACACAATGGTAGCAGCCATGGGGTATTTGGAGTCCAGTGTGTCTGTCCCAGACACAGGGGTGGGTGGGCACTAGTGGACCTGAGCTGCCAGGGTTCCTGGGCATGTTGTTTCACCCCAGCACTGAGCCAGGCCCCTTGGGCTGGCTGTGTCAGCACAGTGTTGCTGTGTCCCTCTGCACTGCAAGCCTCTGTCTGGTGGGTTGAGTTGTTTCTTGGCCTTTTCCCCTCAGAAATGGAGCTCAGACCCTGCGTAGCAGCCCTGACACACTTTTCAGGGCATTGTCTTCCCACATGGTTGGCAGGCACTGCCTTGACTCCTTTTAACTCGGTCAGGATATGTAGAGCAGCACACCAAAGCCCTGGCACAGCTGCTCTTGCAGCATTCCTGGCACTTAAAGCCATCAGCTAAATCTGCCGTTTGAACCGAAACTTCCCATGTCTGCTTTTTAGCCTTGAAGTGAATCTTTAAGTATTTATTTATTGAAGTTTGAAGGTAAATCATTCAGCAGTATTCAAGCTGCCTGGGTGCAACTAGTCTTTTGTGGGCAAATAATCCATGAATTGGAAGACACTGTGTGGGGAGACTCTGGGTTAACTGGAAAGCTGTCATTAACTGGTGAGAAGCAGGATGCAGCCCCCTTTGATCCATGTGCATCTCATGCTGTGGGAGTCCCCCAGCTCACCACCAAGGGAAGTTCAGCTGTTTGCCTTTTTCTCTCACCTTCCTGAATTCCCTCCTGTGCTTTTTCCTTTGTGCTGGCAGCTGCAGTGGTGCTTGTTCTGCACAGTTGTATCTTGCATAATGATAGGGGAATTAACAGATCTCCCTTTAAGTGTTTGCACCAGCAGGTCATGTTTTATATCTAATTATACTGTGTTCAAAATCTGATAGATCCAAGATACATCTTTTCCCCTTTTTTTTTTTTTTTTTTGCTACCCTCCCCAGTCCATTATGATTAAATTGCTGGAAGATTTTTCCAATATTAAGCTTTTTGTGAGAGATAATCTTTATTTGTCTACTTCATATAAAGTCAGTGATTAATGCATGCAGAAAATTATATGTATTTTGCCTCTCATATTACTTAGAAACATTGTGTTTTCTGGGAAAGTAAAATGAATACTACTTTTCAATTCTGAATTTCAAATTGGCACTGAAATGTAGAATCAAGGTCCATTTAAGGTAGAAAAATTTGCAATATTTGCTATATTGAGATCTAATTTTAACCTCTTAGTTTAGAAAGTGTTAGCAATAGGCATGGTGAAGTCCTTGCTGGTTCTGCAAAGCCTAGTAGAAAAGACATGTAGCTGAAGTGAAGGAATGAGTGGGGTTTTGCTTGGGAAGATCCACACATATCACCACTGGGTATTGAGAAGGAGAAACTCCCAGTTCACTGCCTGGAAGTGGAACAGAGTCCTGTGTTGTTTCTTCTTTCTCATACTTCCATTTTTAAAATTCTGGGAATGTCCATTACATTTCTAAATATGGATCTTCTTTCCAACCTGGCTGTTTCCATAGAATCATAGAACAGCCCAGGCTGGAAGGAACACCAGAAGTCCATAAGATCCCACCTTCTATGAGGAAATGGGATTGTCTAGCACCCTGTCCAACCAGTCACATCTTGAAAACCTCCTGTGATGGGAACTCTACCGTGTCCCTGGAGAGATTGTTCCAGTGAATTATTTTTCTTCACAAGGAGCCACATGGAGATTACCAGGGACAACAGCTACAAGTTGCACCAGGAGATGTTTCACCTCAACATGAGAAAAAAATTAAACCTCTAGCTGTGTATGTATAGATCCATATTAACTAACCATATATATGTTTAGTTGCAACCTGGCTTTAGAAAGCTTCCTTATTCCAGATCTACTCCCCAGCCCATTTCTAAGCAGCAGCTCAAGCCCTGGAAGCTTTGCAAGCTTGCTAAAGTGAGATGTCTAATGGGAACTGGATCACTTCCCTTCATCATGCTCTGTGTTTAACCCTGCCCATACTACTTGAGATGAGATGATTTTTCCATCCTTTTTCCACTCCTTTTTTTTCAGCCTCACTTACAAACTAGGATGATGTTGGGTCCCACATCGTTGTGCACAGGGCATGAACCTTGCTTGGATGCTCACTGGAGATGAGCCCTTCTTAAAAGAGGGGAGTTCCCAGATGAATGCATGAGGAAGGAGTGGGAGAGCAGGACTAAGCAGTGACCCTCTCTTCTGGAGGGTCACTGTAGGTTGCATAAAGTGGTGACCTGTTTTTGAGGAGGGGTAGGCAGAAGCAGGCAGCAACCCCCTCATTCCCCAGCACAGCTCACCTTTGTGGGAATGTCACACAGAACTGTGCTCTTTTTGCACATGATGGCTGCAGAAGTGTGCATGTATCTGTGAACTCACACTGCTGGTGCATCCTGCTGGCTGGCATGACCTAGAAAGAAGCCAGCTGTGGTTGGTACCCACAATGAGCCCTCCCTGGAGCTCAGGCAGGGCAGGCAGAGCAGCTCTGTGTACAGCTCCAGCCAGGGGTCCTTGTGCTTCTCCTACCTGCCTTCACCTTTGGCAGAGGGATGTTGGTTAAATCATATCAAGAGTTAGTGGTTCCTGAAGTGCTTCAGAAGGGAAGGTGTGCACTGATGTTATGTGTCCTGACCTCAGCCAGTGCTCATCTGAAGTTGTTCCCCAGGCTGTCAGTTCTTCAGGGTTCAGCTTTCAGTGACCTTGGGACATGAGCTTTTGCAAAAGACATTTCAAAATCTTCTTATGATCTTTCTACTCTTTAACAACATAAGCTTTTCAGAGCCTGCAGAATTATTCTTGTTTGTTTTGTCAATGTCTGATCTGAGAAGAGTTCCTTTGGAAGCAGGTGGGTTCATGCACTTTCTATGGTTATTTATGCTTTCTGCCTTCTACTTCCCAGACTCCTGTGTGGTATTTTAGGCTTCATTACCTCCTAGTGTTGATATGTCTGTGCTGCTTCTTCCAAGTTCAGCTGATGCCTGTTGGCTTCATTGCGTGTTTCCAAAAATACAAACTTCAGAGCAACAGGATTCAGCCAAAGTTAAGTGTCCAAAGGAAAGAGTGGCAGTATGCTTCCATATGCTCTGCTACAAACAGACAGCCACCCTTGAATGCACAGCAGTTCCCTCAGCTACCCTGTCTCATATGCTGGAGCTCTGTCTGAGTGCTTTCTAACTTGCTCTTTCTGTTTCTTTATGCTTCCTTGGATTCAGAGAGAGGTAAATGATTTTTATTTCTGCATTCTCATGTTTATCCTTTTCTGGCATGCACCAAACAATGTTGTATCAGATTGCTTGTATCAGTGACCAGATGCTAAACTTCATCCAGTGAATGTCTGTCTCTGTCACCATTTCACCTTGCTGTTAACAGTATTGTCAAGTTGATATTGCCTCTTGGTTGGGTGGTTTGTGGTTTGTTCTTTTTTCCAGGTCACAAAGCCAAACTGTTCTAGTCTTAAGAGCAGTTTAAACTCAAGTGATGGATAAAATCGTGTTGGTTTTTACAGTTGCTCCTGCTGTTTGAGTTTAAGACTTAAACATTGTTTTCTGCAAACTGAACTGCAAGAAGGGTATTAAAAGGCATTAATAAATGTATTAAAAGGCATTAATAACTGTATTAAAAGGCATTAATAAATGTATTTAAATGCATTAAATGTATTTAAATTCATTCAATATATTAAAATCCTACCTCTCATTAAAACCAATTAAAACCCCATGGTGCTAACAGCAGAGGGTTTAAGAGCTGTGTTCAGCGAGAGTTGGAAGCAGGATAAATTCTCTCAACGTTTATCTCCTCTCTGTGGTGTTTGTTTTGGATCTGGCTGGGTTGGTCGCTTGTCTTTTGAGTTGGAAAAGTTGTCCCCAGTCTGTTTGGTTTGTTTGGATGTACAAAGGGATCGTTTGGGATTCTCTACAATGCTTCCCGGTTCATGGGAGCGCAGACAGTGAGGCATTGTAGTCAGGTGCTTTGCAGCACAAGGGCTGCTCCACTCCAAAGGCTCTCACTGATAGATGAGATTTGGGGGGGTTGTTTGCTCTTTAAAATTGCAGGGACTTGAAAGTGGGGCTGAGCAGAAGGAATGTGCTTTAAACATGCAGACCATTCCTCATGTTTGCTTGGTGGAATATAATGAGAACAGTTTCCAGGCTTGGCTGGTTTCTAATCAATTCTTTAGGCAGTGTTGGCCTAGGGAAATGTTTGAACTTTCTTGCTGATGGCTTTGCAATCTAATGTGGGTTTCATGCATGTGGGAAGCAAGGATCCTCCCAGACTACCACTGGCAAAAGTGTGCTGCAAGCAGATTGGTGGGGAGTGTCTGTGCACAATTGCTGTCTTCTCTGTCTGAATAATAAGGAACAAAGGAGAGAACCAGGAAGCATTGCTGAAAAAATAAATCACACTGAGAGATTAACTCTGCCACAGTAGTCTGTCGGCTTCAGTTAAGTCTGTAGTAGTGCTTTGAGCATCCCAGCTTGATGCATTTCTTTATTAAATCTTTAAATATTCCTTACAAACAAAGGCCCACGTCTTCCAAGTCGAGCTGCAAGGTAGGAGCATTGTCAGAAATAGCTAAATACTTATTTGTCAAAATCAGATTTAGAGGATCTGCTGCAAAGAGGCTGGTCAGAGGTTCTCAAGCATAACCACACCTTCATTTGCTTAAAGGAAGGTCAGCATTCATCAAAAATACTGCACTGGCTATCCTGAGGAGTTGAACCACCACTTTCCAGTGCTACAAAGGAGAAGCAGCAACTGCAGTAGCCTTGACAACCTACCTCATTTGTGTGCCTTGAAAACTGTGCTGGGCAGGGCAGGAAAGCAGCCCCCAGCCTGCACTTGGTTCATAAACGCTGAGAAGCAATTAAAAGCCAAAAAAAATCACCATGAAAAATTTTCAGCAATGGTCATCAGTCAAGGATTTTTGTAAGATTTGCTCCCAAAGTTCAGTCTTTAAGTTCACTTACAAAACAAGCTGAGATCTAACCTGCTGCTTGACTCTTCCCCTTGCATCTGACTGGCTGTGTGAGCCCCACCTGCCTCTAAGCACTAGCTCAGTAGCTGGGGCCCCCTCCTGCTTGCCAGCACATGGTGTGGGGTTCTGCATGCTCCAGTGGAGCATGCCCCAGGTATCCTCTTCCCAGTGCCCTGCCACCTTGGGAAGGTAGCTGAATCCCCAGGAGGTGTTTAAAAGCCACAGAGATGTGGTGCTGAGGACCATGGCTTAGCACCAGATTTGGCAGAGTTAGGTAATGGTTGGGCTTGTTGATCTTAAAGGTCTTCTCCAGCTGAAACAATTCTGTGGTTAGACATGACTCCATGTAAATATGTGCCCTTTGCAGGGGTCGAATGTAGCCCTTGGTAGCAGAAAGGGATATTATTTGTGACACCTCAGGGCCATCCTTCTGGCTTGGGAGGCAGCAGTGGCAAGGCTGATGGGAGTCCCATCCCCTCCTCACAAGAGGAGAGTGGTGGCCAGTGTTGAGATGTGGGAAGTGCATCTAGGGGAGCAACTTCATGAGGACTATGAGGATGATCAGAGGGCTGGAGCACGTGAGGACAGACTGAAAGACTTAGGGCTGTTCAGTCTAGAGAAGAGAAGGCTCCGAGGAGACCTTTTTGTGGCCTTTCAGTATCTGAAGGGGGCCTACAGGAAAGTTGGGGAGAGACTTTTTAAGGTGCCAGGTAATGATAAGACTAGGGGGAATGGAACAAAACCAGAAATGGGTAGATTCAGATTGGATGTTAGGAAGAAATTCTTCCCCATGAGGGTGGTGAGACACTGGAACAGGTTGCCCAAGGAGGTGGTGGAAGCCTCATCCCTGGAGGTTTTAAGGTCAGGCTGGATGTGGCTCTGAGCAACCTGCTGTAGTGTGAGGTGTCCCTGCCTATGGCAGGGGGGTTGGAACTGGATGATCCTTGAGGTCCCTTCCAACCCTAACAATTCTATGATTCTATGATTGATCAGGCTGCAGCAAGGAAATTGGAGTGAAAGTCATGCAGACACTTTCAGGCTTGTAAGAGCTGTGCTGGGTGCTGGACCTATCAGCTCTGTGAGGGCCTGAGCAAATTTTGGAGGCACACAGAGCTGTGGCAGTGATAAGACATCAAAGCAAAACTGGCAGGCTGTGTCTTTTAGGGCTGCCAGATTAAAGCCTCTGAGTATCACACAAAGTAGCCAGAGCTCCTCCTCGAGAGTCAGCAAGTGACGTTGTTAAGCAGTGAAGCAAACAGCCTTTCAGCAGAGGATAATTTGCCCTACAAACTTTATGCATGAATTAGAAAAAACAAGCTACTACACTCTGTCAATGCCAGACCACTTGAGGAGGATTTAATAAATGCAGAACTGATCTTTTGCTGTGAGGAAACTAATTTTCAAGTTGTGTGAGAAACTGAAATATGAGAAGTGTCCCAAAAAATCTCTGCTTGGGAGAGCATCTTAACTAGTGGGATCAGAAATTAATGACCAGGGTGATGTTGTGGTGGCCAAGTCTCCCAGTCTGGCTTGTAGCTGATGAGCAGCCAAAGTGCAGGAGCTCTGTGGTGTGGAGCACTGGGAAGGAAGAAAAATTGCAAGGTTTTCTTATGTTTTTAGGGTCGACAGCGACTGCCAGAAACACAGGGGAAGATCTTTCTCTCCCACATCTCCTCCAGCTCTGAGCACTGAGGAGAGAGAAGGGTGTGTGGTTAAATGCAGAATGACTACTGGGGAGAGATGGGAAGACTCATGGGAGTAGTTCTTTTTCTTCCTCCTCCTGCAGGATTTGATTCCAAAGTGTTGATGTAGTCACCTGGCGAAGGAGCCGTGGGTTTCCCTTGAAGGGTGTGGAAGCAGTGTTATCAGTCCCTGTCTGTCTGGTATCTGGGAGGTGAAATGGAAGTGGAAAGGTCCCCAGTAAATCAAACACATTTTGCAGTTTGTGTGAATGCTGCATGTTTCATCTGGTTCTGGTTTCTTGCCTTTGAGGTTTTTCTCCCTAACTTTGCAAACTCCTTGACATGACCCTAACAAAAAGACAAGAACTGAACGGAGTCCTGGGCTTCATTTCAGCCACAAATCATTCCCCTTTCTCCTGTCTGAAAGAGCAGGCTCAACAAAAGCTGTGAAGTGTTAATCCAGAAGGTTTGCCCTGCATATTACTGCAGGCTTTCTTGCACTTCAGCTTCTCAGCCATTTGTGATGCTGAAATATCTGTTTGTCATGGAGAACCCCCTCAGAGCATGGTCTTGTGGGTGTTATATTTATCCACTTTTCTTCTCATGTGCCTTCTCTCCCTTCCCTTGCTTTTCTGCCTCCTCTGCTCATTTTCTTTGCTCCCATGGATGTTCATATTTCACTGGGGAATGGCAGCCTCCTGCCAGGTGCCTTCTGACCCTGGTGGTTGCTCTCCCCTATTTTCTTGCTCCTTTCACAAATCACTTCTCAGCTGTTAGCAGGAAAGCAAAGTGAAACTTGAGGGCTGTAGACTCAGGAGATGGTTTTCCCACAGCCCACTGGTGTGTGCTCTGTGACCCCCCACAGTGGCAGCAGTCTTTAGGGTCACACCAGTGCATAGAAATCAACTGCAGGCCATTCTGGGTGAATTTCGATCCATTTTCAGCCAAGCCCAGAGGACACAATTTTCTGGTTCAAGGATTCTTGTTACAATTTGCAATACATAAATCTGTCAAGCAATTTACATTTTGCTGCATGTGTATCATTTTAATACAGTTGTTTTAAATCGCAGCAATTTAATTTTGATTGATGGGTTAAAAAAAAAAAATTGTATTTCAGACTTCAAGGCTAGAGTGTTGGGGGCTTTTAACCAAAGGGGGGGTGGAAATAGGGTTGATGCAGTTCTACACTGCTTTGAAGAAATAAGTGGATGGTGAGAAGGTAATGGAGGATGTGCAGCTCTTTCAGGCAGTACTTAATTGGGCTGTCTCCTAGGACTTTAGCCTAATAGTGGCAAATGGCTGTGACTGCTACTCAAACAGGACAGCATTAGCATAAATTGCATTTAATGTGATGGTATTCAGCCAGGCTTGAGCAGCTAAGTGATGCTTAGCCAGGTGTTAAATAGGTAGGGCTAGGCAAGGTTTAGTCAATTACTGCAGACATTTGCCAATTAAAGAGGGCAAAAGAGCAAATACAAATGAAATGCCTTTCTGCTTAGCACCTTGCCTTGCCTTTGCAGTTCTCTGAATCGGTTTTATAAAATGGCTCTCTCTAGTCCTGTGCTCCTCCAGGATTAAGAAATCTCTACTAAGTTTGTAGCTGTTCAGCCCATTTGTGCAGCAAATTAATGTTCTTACCTAACTGTCTCGATTTTTCCAGAGTACTGATTTATACCCAGTGCCCAGTGGGTCATGTACACCTGCAAAAGGATCTACTGTTCATAGAATGGTTTGGGTTGGAAGGGACCTTAAAGATCATCTAGTTCCAACACCCCTTCCACTAGACCAGCTTGCTCAAGGCCTCATCCAGCCTGGCCTTGAATACCTTCAGGGAAAAGGCATCCATCACCTCCCTGGGCAACCTGTGCCAGTGTCTCATCACCCTCACTGGAAAGAATTTCTTCCTAATCTCCAGTCGTAATTTGCCCTCTTCAAGTTTCAATCCATTCCCTCTCATCCTATCACTACAAACCCTTGTAAAAAAGTTCTTCCCCAGCTTTTTTTGTAGTCCTCCTTCAGGTACTTGGAGGGCCACTATAAGGTCTCTCTGGAGTCTTCTTTTCTCCAGGCTGAACAGCTCCAACTCAGCCTGTCCCCATAGGGGAGGTTCTCCAGCCCTCTGATCATCTCCATGGCCCTCCTTTGGACCTTCTCTAGCAGCTCCATGTCCCTCTTATGCTGTGGGCACCAGAACTGGCTGCAGTACTCTAGGTGGTGTCTCAGGAGAGCAGAGGGTCAGAATCCCATTCCTCATGCTGCTGGTCACACTGCTTTTGATGCAGCCCAGGACATGGTTGCCTTCTGGGCTACCAGTGACCACTGCCAGCTCTTGTTGAGTTATTATCAACTGACACCCCCAAGTCCTTCTCCTGGAGACTGATCTTGAGCTACTGTGCTTGGGATTGCCCCAGCCCAGGTGTAGGACCTTGGCCTTATTGAACTTCATGAGGTTGTCTTGTGCCCACCCCCCAAGGCTGTACTATACTCTGCAGCACCCCTTCTCTATAATCCCCTATCAACAGAACTGGTGCACTGTAAAGTTTGAAGAATACACAGCTTTTTTCTGCAACAGGATACATTACTCTTCCACTAAACACCTTGCTGCTCTCCCCACTGACATGGAAGGGAATTTTCCTAGGAGCTGTGATTGAAATGCTGCAGATTCCATGTACACACAGCTCCCATTGAGACAGACTCCAGCTCTGTATCCAGCCATGAGCTTTGTAAAAGTTTTTCACCCTTTTCCCCCCCCTTTGTTTTTCCCACAAGGTGTAAAACCAGCAGAGGGGTGAGGGGAGGCATTTGCTCTTTGCCAGACATTCACATTGCAAGCACGTCACTCTGCACTTCTTTGTTATCAGAAGGGCTGGCTGCACATAAATCTCACTTAAATGTTAATCAGCTTCAAGGGAGCTGCAGTGGAACCAGGGTTTACAGATGAAGTGACCCAAAAGGGATCTGAAGTGAAAGAAGTATGACAGAGCAGTCTTAGGGCTTATTTGTTATGCAAGGCTTTGGACAAAACAAGGAGCTGTTGCCTTCTGGTCCTGTTTAGGACAGCACAAACCTTTTCCCAAATTTTTGTTACTGAAGCTGCTGGGAGCAGATCCCCAAAACCAAGAGGGAGTGAAGAGCTCAGTTTTGTTCTCCCAAGGCACAGGTGGGTTGTTTTGTTGTTTGTTTGTTTTTTTTCTCCAGCACCTGCAATGCCTAAATCAAGGCTGCCAGGCTCCTGCTGGCACTGGAGGAGCCAAGTGCTGTCAGCCAGTAGCATCATCTCCAAGTCCCAGCTACTGGGGTGCCATGTGTGACCACTCCAGTGAGCACAGGGCATCTTGGTGGCTTAATGAATTCATGGAGCCAGGAGTAGTGCTTGTGCTCTGTCAGAAGGCAGGAGGGTGGTTCACCTCCTAATTTTGATTGATGATTTGCAAACAGATGGTGCTGGCAGAGTTGCACATGATGCAGTGGCACAGGTTTTGAAGAACTCAGATTTCCTCCTATGAGGAGAGGCTGAGGGAGCTGGGGGTGTTTAGCCTGGAGAAGAGGAGGCTCAGGGCAGACCTTACTGCTCTCTACAACTACCTGAAGGGAGGTTGTAGCCAGGTGGGAGTTGGTGCCTTCTCCCAGGCAACCAGCAAGAGGACAGAGTCTCAAGCTGTGCAGGGGGAAGTTTAGGCTTATCTTAGAAAGAAGTTCTTCACAGAAAGAGAGATTGGCCTTTGGAATGGGAGGTGGAGGAGTCACTATCCCTGGAGGTGTTTAAAATAAGACTGGATGAGGCATTTCATGCCATGGTCTAATTAAGGGTTGGGTAATTGGTTGGACTTGATGATCTTGGAGGTCTCTTCCAACCTGGTTGATTCTGTGACTCTGTCTCAGCAGAGGCAGGCCTGGAGCATCTGCAGGTTTATGGATGTTTACAACCCACATGTGTCATTAGCCTGTTTACCTCCTTCAAGCTGTCCAGGTGCTTACAGTGAAGCACTAGGGTGTGAGTCTGGAACACCACCATGAGGTTTTGATTAGCTCTCAGTAGTCAACTCTGCTGGACTAGCTGGGTTTTCATCCTGTTGTGCTGTGCCACCTTGTTAATGAATGCATAGAATCACAGAGTCATTAAGGTTGGAAAAGACCTTTAAGATGTTGAGTCCAACCATAACCCAGCTACCATGACCACTAAACTGTAACCTGAAGTTCCATGTCTACACACTTCTTGAACCCCTCCTGGGATAGGGACTCCACCACCTCCCTGGGCAACCTCTTCCAGTGCCTGACCACTCTATCAGTAAATAAATTTTTCCTAATGTCCAATATAAACCTCCCCTGGCACAACTTGAGGCCATTTCCTCTCATCCTTTCTCTAGTTACTTTTGGAGAAGAGACCAACACTGGCCTCGTTCCAGCCTCCTTTCAGATATTTGTAGAAAGCAGTAAGGTCTCCCCTCAGCCTTCTCTTCTCCAGACTAAACAATCTCAGCTTCCTTAGCTGTTCCTTGTATGATGCCCTCTAAACCTCTCCCCAGCCTCACTGCTCTTCTCCAGACAGGCTCCAGCACCTCAATGTGTTTCCTATACTGAGCTGAACACAGTAGTCAAGCTGTGGCCTCACCAGGGCCAAGTACAGGGGCATGATCACTTCCCTACCCCTGCTGGACACACTGGTTTTGATGGTCTTTACAGAAGCTACAGGACCAAGCACCAGAGAGGCTCAGTCAAAGCATTTTGTGCACTGCCGCAGTGCTGAGGCAGTGCTTGTTGAGCTGAGGAGAGGGCCAGGTGCCCCCAGCAGCATCTCCCCAGCACCCATCAACACCCCTGTGGGTGGGAAGTGGTGTTTTCAAGTTGGCTCAAGGCAAGTGGAATTTCACAGGACAAAAAGGAGAGGTTTCTCACAGCCTCAGGGGCTTTCCAGGCCTCACACCAGAGACTTGGTGCAAAGAGTGGAGGTGTCAGTGTTTCTTGAAGAAGTCCTGCAGCAGTCCATGGAGGAGAGCGTTAGGTGCCCCTCATGCAGGGACTGCTCTGTCAGAAGATCAGCACACTGCATTTTGACTGGTTACAACATCTCTGTGGGCAGTATCTGCCCTTTGCCAGGCACAGAGCAGGTCTGGCTCATCAAGACTGTTATCATCCTCCTCTTACAGGGGCCACAGGGTCTGAGGCACTTTTGTGGAAGGTGAAGTGGCAGGTGAGCCCCTTTGTCCCCTGGAGCATCCCACTACAGATATCACATCCATAACACTCACCAGACTCTTTCTCCCTGCCCTCATGACAGGGCTTATCATTCAGTGATGTTCCTGAGCCTGGCTTGTTCCTTTGGCTGTCAGTAACCTTCCAGGAGCAGAGCAATGCTCTACCAAAAAGCACAGCAGCTTGGTAATGTCAGTGCTGCCCTCCACCTTGGTCTCATTTGATCAAAAAGGAAATTTACAGTTGTGAGAGAAATAAAGCTCAGCAGGCTTCCCTCAGTCCACCTCTCTGTCTTTAAAATGCTGTTGAAAATGCTCTCATCTAAGGGTGCTTCCCACTTACAGGGCATAATTATGGATTTTGTTCCTTTATTAGCAAAATCTTAGATCCTGGCAGAATTCAGCCTTTAGTTGAACACAGCTTTCATTTGCTTACCTCATTTTTCTCTCCAGTCCTTTGAGCCTCACCTCCACTGGGAGGTAAAATGCTGACTAAACATATTTGCTGACTAAACAGATTCCCTTAGGGCTGAAAATCCTTGCAGCTGATCTTTACTTTCAGATAAACTCTCTGCAGGGTGAGATTTTTTGTGGCCACAGGGGTTGTCCATGCATCAAGGACTTGACAGTGCAGTGGAGATGCCCTGCCTGATGTGGTCTCCTGCTGCAAAGCACTGTAGTTTATTGGGGCAGTTGTGGAGTGCCAGGGCCACAATTTCTTGGCCTGTTACAAATGATTTTTTTTTTGTCCACCTAGAATATCCCTCCTGTCTCTTCACCAGTTAGGATCTTGCTGGCAATTATTCATGTGTAAAGAGGAAAGGCACTGGAAAGAAGCTTGAGGCATAAAAGGCCTGAAGCTTCCCTTGTCTGGGGGAATCCTAGTTAGCTTCTCAGCATAGCTCTGCCAGGGATGGAAAACCCCAAAGTCATCTGGAGGTTGTGGGAGGGTCACTAAGTAGGACTGGGCTGTGGTTGCTCAGGGGACATGAAAAGGCAGAGGAACAAGACCAGGGTGCACAGAATCTGGTACATCAGGAAGCTAAGTGAGCTGGGAAGAAGCATGGTTCTGCCTGGTTGCCATCTCTGCATGTCTGCTGAACCAGCCTGAGGTTCCCAGCAGGAGTGGGTGAATGGATGTCTTTGTCCCCAAAGGGTCATGAAGGACCACAGTGATGGGTCAAGGACAGTCCTTAATTTACTATCCCAAATCTGGGATGTGTTCAGACCCTGATGCTTTCTTTACACCATGGCCCCACTTCAACTATTCCAGAAGACCTCTAAGTCTTCAACAGCCTGAGAACAAACGAACATCATCCTGGCACTTCCATTACCCATATAGAAAGCTATACCATGTCATGGTGACTGGCCTGCATGGTGCAAAACTCTCTTTTTGTAGGGCAGCTTTATTTAACTTTAAAAAAAAAAAAAAAAAACAAAATAAGGCCAGAAATTTAGGCCAATTAGTGTGAGCAAAGCTCAGCAGGTTCACATCTCCCTTATGCAGCCAGATCTCTAATTACTCTCTGCATATTTTAAACACTTTGGTGAGTCCTCTGAAATAGGATTTTTCTCCAACTAGAATGTTATGTCCTGTTTCTCATATTTTTTTTTTATTACCATTTAGGAGCTGTGTGTGTCCTGTCTTAACCTGTAACTCTTTTTTTTTCCCCTCTTCTTTTTGTTTGTCTTAACAAAATGCCTGAGTGAATGTTCCTGTGCGTTTTGAGTTGCAGTTGGAATTACAGGTTGTAAGTTCAATAAGATGCTAGTGTCAAAACCATAATGAATCACAGAGTGTTAGGAGTTGGAAGGGAACTCCAAAGATCATCCAGTCCAACCCTCTTGCCAGAGCAGGGTCACCTAGAGCAGGTCACACAGGAATGCATCCAGGCAGGTTTTGAAAGTCTCCAGAGAAGGAGACTCCACAACCTCTCTGAGCAGCCTGTTCCAGGGCTCTGTCACCCTTTCCTTATGTTCACATGGAACTTCCTATGCTCCAGCTTGCACCTGTTGCCCCTTGTCCTGTCATTGGACATCACTGAGCAGAGCCTGGCTCCATCCTCCTGACACTGTCCTTCACATCTCTATAAACATGAATGAGGTCACCTCTCATTCTCCTCCAAGCTACAGAGCCCCAGCTCCCTCAGCCTTCCCTCATAAGTGAGATGTTCCACTCCCTTCAGCGTCTTTGTGGCTCTGCACTGGATTCTCTCAAGCAGTTCCCTGAGGTCCTCATTGAACTGAGGAGCCCAGAACTGGACACAACATTCCAGATGCTGCCCTTCCAGGATAGAGTAGAGGGGGAGGAGAACCTCTCTCCACCTATTAACCACTCCCCTTCTAATACAGCCCAGGATGCCATTTGCCTTCTTGGCCAGAAGGGCACATTCCTGGCTCATGGTCATCCTTCTGTCCGCCAGGACCCTCAGGTCCCTTTCCCCTATGCTGCTCACCAAGAGGTCAGTTCCCAACCTCTACCGATCCATGGGGTTGTTCTTTCCCAGATGCAAGACTGTATGCTTGTTTTAGTTGTATTTCATTTAATTGCTCTTTAATTCCATAGATTAAGCCCAAAGCCCAACATCTGTGTGTCCCGGGGGTGCCATTTGTTTCGTTTGCAGGCCTGCTTTGCCCAAGGTGTGTTTTACTCCCTGTCAGCTGAGACAGGCACTCTTTCATTGGAACAGGACGTGCTGTTCAGGAGGTGCTACTGTTTCAGATGCCTTGATTCATTTTTTGCTTGTCTCTAATGCGTTGCTTGCTTTTGTTCACGCAGAGACTTCGCTTATGTGGCAAGGGACAAGGACACCAGGATCCTGAAATGCCACGTGTTCCGCTGTGACACGCCTGCCAAAGCCATCGCCACCAGCCTGCACGAGATCTGCTCAAAGGCAAGTGGCTGCCAAAGGTTCAAGTTCACTGCATTTGGCTGTGGAGAAGTCTCTGAGCCTAAGGCTGCATAGAGTTGTTCAAGTCAGCTGCATTTGGCTGTGGAGAAGTCTCTGAGCCTAACACCTCCGGTCGGCAGTAGCTGAAGTTTAGTTTATATCGCCGGCAGCCAGGAGCGGTGTAGAGAACTGCAAAGGAGAGGTGTGGTCCTTTGAGGCTGTGCCTACAAAAATTTCCCCAGAATGTGGCAGAATGTAAATAAATTACTACTGGACACAGAAGGGGAAATAATGCTATGGTCTAAATAATCCCTTTGGTCTTGTATCTAACATAAGGTTAGTTGTGTCACCTAACTCTCTCTTCTGGGCTTCTTCGCTCTAGCTGGTGCTTCTGCTAGCTTGCTGGCCTTGGCTGTGTTCTTTGTTGTGGTTAAGTACTAACAAGCTACTCTTTGCTCCTCTCTTTTTTTACCTTGTACAGGGGGGAAGGGAACAGGGAGGGGGAAGCTGTTGGTAACCCTCTGGTTTTGTCCAGGGGGGGTTCTTGTGCTGTTTATAAATTGTGAATATATGTAAATATTGCTTATTTCGTACATATTCCTTGGGTTTCATATTTTAGATCACAGTTTTGCTTGTAAATGTAGCCTCATTTGCTTCCAACTGAGCTAGCCTGGCAATTTTATTTTGGGGGGTAATTTCAACCCACCACAAAAGGACACAGAATGGTGGGGGTTGGAAGGGACCTCAGGAGATCATCTAGTGCAACCCCCTGCTAAAGCAGGGTCACCTGGAGCAGGCTGCACATGAATGTGCACAAATGGATGGGAGTAATGGGAAGGGGAGTGTTTAGATTTAAGGAAGATGATGGCTGTTCAGCCTGGAGAAGAGAAAAAAGAGAAAACTCCAGGGAGACCTGAAGGAAGCCAGGAAGGGACTTTTTACTTGATGATCTTGGAGGTCTTTGCCAGCTAAAACAATTCTGTGATTCTGTAGATGAGCTTCGGAAAGCCTCTGTTAGCTGCCCTGGGTCTCTTCTCAGTCATTTGTAGGGAATAAGCATCCAAAGGTGTTATTCTGAAGGGAGGGCTTTCCCCCTTTTGGCTGGTGTTATAAATCTGGGGGAAAGAACGGGGTTGTGTTTGGCATGGGATTTTTAATTCCAGAAGAAACATAAAAACAGAGGGGAAAAGGATACACAGCAGAAGATGGATCAGAGAGGAACGTGAATAATGAACACTCTGTGTGTTAAATATTTATACTTCTTCCCATATTGTTCCTCACTGCAGTTTGGCTGTTGATAACACAGGGCTAGAGGTTTGGGGTTTTTTCCCC
Source organism: Indicator indicator (assembly GCF_027791375.1). Taxonomy (NCBI): domain Eukaryota; kingdom Metazoa; phylum Chordata; class Aves; order Piciformes; family Indicatoridae; genus Indicator; species Indicator indicator. The sequence goes on from NC_072017.1 coordinate 6,216,224, forward strand.
CTCCTCCATTTGTCTTTCATCTAGGCCTGGGACACCACTTAAGTTCTTTATGCAGTTTCAGGAACGGTGAATAAAATGGAGGAAAAATGAGAATTGTGATTTAAAGCAGGACCTTGTTTAGTCACGTAGCTTCTGACTCCTTTCAGGAAGGAGGGTTGTCAGACAAGTAAATTTATGTTTCTAGTTGCTGCTGTATTGTATGTGAAACAACCAAAAGCTGTGCTCTCACTGTCTTCCCCAGATTATGGCTGAACGGAAGAATGCTAAAGCTATGGCTTGCAGCTCCCTGCAGGACAGGACGAGTGTCACCCTGGATGTTCCTCTGCAAGGTACTGTGTGCTACACCTGCTGGCCTTGGGTTCTTCCTCTCTTAGAGAGGTTTTGTTTCTGATGCTGCTTCTGAACAAAAAAAAAGGGAGCCAGGTTGGTTGAAGGCCAGGAGTGCAGTCCTGTCTTTCAGTTGCTGTATCTGACAAGAAGCTGTTGCTGGGTTACATCAAACGTGCCTGCTGGGTGTGGTGACAGTGGGGGAATCCTGCTCCTTGTGTCAGATCCTGCAATTCCTCCTTCATTTCAAAATACCAATGTCCCAGATGAAGTCTGTCTTGCTTGTGACTACTTGCATACATTGTCCTGTGCAAATCAAAACACTTCCTGGCTTGAAACTGCAGAAATTAGTCAAGAATTTCCTTTACAAACCAAACAGGCACTTGGAATCAGAGGAGCTGCAGGAGGATTCCTCCTAGGAGGGGGATGCCAGTGTGTTGTTAGCCGATTTAAGGGTCTTTTGTGCACTGGTAGGAGAAAGTTGCCTTTGCAAGCCTTTGTTACTCATAGCTTAGGAGCTGCTGTTTTGAAAGGGAGTCCAGGAGAACAAACAGACTTTGTGTTAACTTGATGGGAAAGTCTGTGCTTCAAAATCTACCAGCTGATACTGAATAACTTACTCAGAATCACAGAATCAACCAGGTTGGAAGAGACCTCCAAGATCATCAAGTCCAACCCTATCTAATCAACCAGACCATGGCACTAAGTGCCCCATAAAGTCTTTTCTTAAACACCTCCAGGGACAGTGACTCCCACCTCCCTGGGCAGCCCATTCCAATGGGCAATCTCTCTGTGAAGAACTTCTTTCTAAGATCAAGCCTAAACTTCCCTCTGCACAGCTTGAGACCAATCCCCACCTGGCTACAACCTCCCTTCAGGTAGTTGTAGACAGCAATAAAATCTCCCCTGAGCCTCCTCTTCTCCAGGCTAAACACCCCAGCTCCCTCAGCCTCTCCTCACAGGGCTGTGCTCCAGACCCCTCCCCAGCTTTGTTGCCCTTCTCTGGACACATTCAAGCATCTCAACATCTTTCTTGAATTGAGGAGCCCAGGACTGGACAACAGGACTCAAGGTGTAGCCTAATCAGTGCTGAGTACAGAGGCAGAAAGACTTCTCTGCTCCTGCTGGCCACACTATTCCTGATCCAGGCCAGCCATCCACTGGTGGAATTGTCTGCTCAGAGTATATTGATTACTTGTAGACTGTGTTTAACTTATTAACAGGGATGGTGTTAGAAACAGATTCCAGAGTTTGCACAGGCAGTGAAACTTAAGCTTGAGTGTCTCAGGAACACAATCATCTGTATTTTCTGACCTTATCCTTAGCACAGATCAAGAGCTGGGGGATGCAAATTTATCCCTGATTCCTTTAGAAATTATTGAGCCTTCTTCTTGTCAAGAGGAGTAAAAATTCCTTTTAATCAATACAATACCTTCAGAGGACAATTTCTGAGTAAGCTGGTTTATTGATGAAATAAAAGTGGTTTTCTCTGCTGTGAATGCTGGTTAACAGAAACGGATTTTTGTTCCCATGCAGTAGATTTCCCAACACCAAAGACAGAACTGGTCCAGAAGTTCCACGTCCAGTACCTGGGCATGCTGCCTGTGGCCAAACCTGTGGGTATGTAACACTTCAGTGAATTCCAAAGTACAAACTGAGGGCTGGCCTCTGGCTAGCCAAAGGTAAATGCATGATTTTTGGAGGCCAGCCACTCTGGTACCTCAGCCACAGAGGTCAGGCATGAGGACATCTAATATCCAGGGCCTCATTTGAACATATGTTTTGCAGCCAGAGAGCTTTGGGAGCTGCTAAGATGATGGAGGTTCTTTCTGCTACTGCTGAGAAGGGCCCTAGAGAACCAAACTTGTACCACAGCTAACCAAGATCTGATTCTGGGTTTTAATAAATAAGAGGCACCTGGTTTCCTTTTGCAGATGAGGAAAAGCAACTTCACAACCCTTCCTTCACATCATCAAATTCATTCCAATGAGTCCAAAAGAATGTGTGGACTACTATTTGGAAATATGAATTATTTGTGTTGTCTGCTTATGTATTTATTTTCCATCATTGCATTTTCTTCTCTGTTAGGAATGGATACTCTGAACAGTGCCATTGAAAGCCTGATGACTTCCTCTTCCAAAGAAGACTGGATGCCAGTTACCATGAATGTTGCTGATGCTACTGTCACAGTCATCAATGAAAGGGTAAGGCAGAATGGCTTCTTTAAAACACATCTAACAGGATGGGAGGCTTGAAAACCAGGAACACAGCAGCACTGGTGGAAAGAGTAAACTCACACTAGATTTCAGTTGGTTATTTCCATAGCCTGCAGGGGCTCTTACTGCTGGTATCAGTTTCAGCTTTATTTACCACTCCAAGCTAAATTAAGTTTCTAATGAATACTTTTATTACAATAAAGCAAGCTTTGCCTTTTCTAGGAATTTTGAGCATAAATTATTGTAGGTAAAGCCCTAAGTAACAATCCTAAATTCCAAACTGTAGCTGGTATGGAAGCAAGAGTAATATTCAAACCTATTTCACATCACTGTCCTTCTGAGGAGCTCTTTCCAGAGATATCAACAGAATGAAACTTTCAGAGAGTGTCTTTTATATGTCTGTTGATGAGGTACTAGAGCAACATCTCTGTACCACAGCAGTGCTAGGGGAGCATGTCCTGGGGTCCTCATAGCCATTTTCTTCTCACAAAAAGTTGTTTTTAAAATGCACAACCACCTCAGTGCCCGTGCTCAAAGCCTTGGTCTTCTGCTGATAGCCTGGAAAGGGAGATCCAGCCCAGCCTGAGCACACTGGGTATATCATAGAATGGTTTGGGGAGGAGGTGTTCTTCAAGATCATCTAATTCCAACCCCCTTCCCATGGGCAGGGACACCTCCTACTAGACCAGCTTGCTTATTTAACCTGTTGTTGTTGTGGGGTTTTTTTTTTTAACACTGGCTTTTGGAGCCTCTGCAGCTTCTCTGGGCAACCTGTTCCAGTGTCTCACCATGCTCATGGGGAAGAATTTCTTCATCATATCTGATCTGAATCTACCCACTTTCAGTCTGGAATTGTTATCCCTTGTAAAAAGTCCCTCTCCAGCTTTCTTGTAGGCCCCAGCTAGGTATTGGAAGGCTGCTGTAAGTTAGATAATGGTTGGACTTGATCTTAAAGGTCTTTTCCAACCCAAACGTTTCTATGACTCTGTGTCTCTGTTTGCTTTGTGAGCAGAACGAAGAGGAGGTCTTGGTGGAGTGCCGCGTGCGGTTCCTGTCCTTCATGGGCGTGGGCAAGGACGTCCACACCTTTGCCTTCATCATGGATACCGGGAACCAGCATTTCGAGTGCCACGTCTTTTGGTGTGAACCAAACGCAGGCAACGTCTCAGAAGCTGTTCAGGCTGCTTGTATGGTAAGTGACCTTCTTCAGAGGCACCCAACAGCATCTAGGTCTATCACCACCTCCATAAACGATCGTCTCTCCAAATTGGCAGTTGTAGGAATTTCCAAGGGAGAAGAAAAAAGGAACAGATAATAATAGGGATTGGGATTCTGACGTGTTGAATCAATGAAAACCCAAAGAGTTTTAAATCTGAAATGTCAATGTGTCCCCTTTAATCATCTCCCCACCTAATCTCTGCAGCTTCTGTGTGAGTCAGATCTTTTCTTTCACTGTGCTGGAAAAACATTCTGCTCAGAGCTGTGTTATACAGTCTAGTGACAGCCCAGTGAAAATCATCTTGTTTCCAGAGCAAATGAACCCAGAAATCTTGATTTTTCAAAGGGCTGCTTGTGTGGTTTAGTATCCATCATGTGCTAATGAACAGTTTCTGCCCACCAATGTCCCATTCACTTCATCTGGACTGTTTCTTAGAATCACAGAATTGTTTTGGTTGGAAAAGACATTGAGTCCAACCATCAACCTAACACCACCACAGCCATTAAACTATGTTCCCAAGTGCCATGTCCGCAAGTTTCATGAACACCTTTCATGACTCCACCACCTCCCTGGGCAGCCTCTTCCAATGCCTGACCACTCTTTCAGGAAAGAAATTTTTCCTGAGATCCAATCTAAACCTCCCCAAGTACAATTTCAGTCTATTTCGTTCACCTGATACTAAAAAGAGACCAACCCCACTTGACACCAACCTCCCTTCAGGGAGTTTTAGAGTTAGAAGGTCTCTCCTCAGCCTCCTTTTCTCCAGATTAAACAATATCAGTTCCTTCAGCTGTTCCTCACCAGCCCTGTTCTCCAGACCCTTCACCAGCTTTGTTGCCCTTCTCCAGACCAGCTCCAGCACCTCAGTATCCTTGTAGCAGGGCCCCAAAACTGAACCCAGTATTTGAGGTGTGGCCTCACCAGTGCTGAGTGCAGGGGCACCATCCATGCCCTACTCCTGCTGGCCACACTATTGCTGATCCAGGCCAGGACATCACATCCAGAAGGGAGGTTTGATTCTATTTAATGACCAAGCATTCAAAGTGTGCCTGCAGTGCAGGGTGAGGATTGCAGAATGCTTTTGCTGTGTTGCAGTTACGGTATCAGAAGTGCTTGGTGGCCAGACCTCCTTCCCAGAAAGTCCGACCGCCCCCGCCTCCTGCAGACTCGGTGACCAGAAGAGTTACAACCAACGTCAAACGAGGAGTGCTGTCCCTCATTGACACTTTGAAACAGAAGCGCCCGGTCACCGAGATGCCCTAGCTGCCCCAGAGAGGAGGCTCCTCCCCTGCAGCTGAAGATAGGCATGGCCACACTAAGGAACATGAACTGACAGTGTCTGGCCTTCCATTTCCAGTTGCTGATGCTTTGTCTTCAGAGAATTTACCCTTATTGAACCTGTGTTAGACAAGCATGTTCTCTCCTTCTCGCCACCATCGTGTGATATGAAAAGAAGCATGAATAATTTTTTTGCTGTCAGTGAGTTCCATCATGAGCAGTGGAAGGTCTGTTTGATTGTAAATACCTGAACAGTTAACCCAAACTCACACAAAACAAGAATATGGCCACGTCCCTCCTGGTGAACTCATGCTTGAAGTCCTTAGAGTGAATGATGCCTGTGTTGATAGTTCCACCGTCTTGAGCTGGATTGGTCACAAACCCATCTTAAACCCTGCAGCGCTTCGCTCTGTTTTCAACACTGGAGTAGGTACCGAGTCTTAGCTACCCTCGAGTTACTGTAGATTCCATACCAAGGCTTGTTTTTCACACAGCTACACCTGTTAGTTTGCAGTTGTTTGTCAGCATTGCTCTGGCAACCACTCCAACGTCTCCCTGCCACGCTTTTCGATCATGGGGTCGTTATTTCATTGATGGGCTGAGAGAAGAATTGTGGTTAGCACCAGACCAGTGCTGGGAATTCCACAAGAGTGTCTGCAGCAACTGAGCTGCAGGGTCATCTACGGAAGCTTTTCAGCTTTAACCAACAGATGCAACTGTTGGCTGTTATTCTCCCACATCTGTCATTCATCCATCAAAACCACCACTTGTTTCACACCGGGCTCAAACCAATCAGGAGTAAGAAAGAATTTAGTAGTTTTATTGTCCTACCTCCTACAGGGACTAGAATCCCAGCATGGGCGGTGGAGGTGGGGCTGGAAGGGACCTTTGCAGATGAACAAGTCCAACCCTTCTGTCAGAGCAGGGTCACCTAGAGCAGGTTGCACAGGAATGCTTCCAGGTGGGTTTTGAAAATATCCAGAGAAGGAGACTCCACAACCTCTCTGGGCAGCCTGTTCCAGTGCTCCAGCACCCTTAGCAAAGCAGTTTCTCCTGATGTTCAAGTGAACACTCCACACCTTTTCCATCCAAGTGTTGGATGAAAAGTTCAGTTCAGTGTCTGGTTGCACAGTGCCCCCCCCCCACCTCAGATTTAGTAGCAGACTAATTAACATGGCACAAAAGGAACAATCATGGATCTCATTCAAAACTTCCATTCAATTCCTTTTAATGCTTTGTGACACAGTAAGAAGAGAGAGCTTCTAAGAGGGCAGTGCTTGAGGTGCTACAGCCTGACTTCCAAGGCCTCATCTGCTTGCCTTCCTTGACACCCTACTGCAGGCCCTGGCACAGTCAGCCCAGTGCCACCCCTTATAGGCTGGTTTTCCACCCCAGCTGTACACCTTGAGTCTCTCCCTTTGCCACCTTCTGCCTAGACCTGCAGATTGGTACAAACTGTGGAAATGCAACATTAAAGGTATTTTTAACTAGCAGTAACACATTTTTGCCTTCATTTATAGATACATTCCACACTGTCTCCCCAAGCCTGCAAATCTTGTCATGCTGTAATCCTCAAAGAACAGTGGCAAGGTTGTTATTACAGGAACTCTTTTTTTTTATTTTATTTTACTATGCAAGAGACTGTTAGAAACAAAACTATTTTGCTTTTATTTCCTAAAAGAAATGAACAGCAACACCTGGCAATGAAACATAGAAACACAAGAGGTAAAGAATGATGATTCAAGAAACTTCTGCACTGGAAAATGCAGAGAAACCTTAACTGTGTGATGCATAAACAAGTGTCAGGTGAAGGCTGGCTATGCAATTGTCATTAAATTTAGCTCTCCAGAACACCCTCTGAAGAGCTGATCCTCCACCCAGCTCAAATCTCTTTCTGATCCCAATTCTGCACCCCAGGCACTGAAGTCTCCCCTCCCAGGGCTAACATTCCTGCTACCTCCTTTGCACCAGCAAAGCTAGAGGAGAAGTTGCTTACACCAAATAGGCAGGGAGAGCAAACAGCCCAAGGTGAAGGGATGACAACAACCTCATCCCTTTTAACCTGACCATGGAGCCACATCCTACACGTGGAAATGGCAGCTCACATAGGTGCTTGTTTAGTTTCTAGTATTGATCCCAGTGATGCCTGCTAGGAGCAGTGTGAACACTCACTTCCTATGATGACTGCTGTCAAGGTGTGGTGGCTGTCAGTGTACCTTCAGGTAGGATCCTGAAGTCCGGAGATCAAAGTTTCCTTCCTCATCACTGTGCTAGAGATTCCAACTTTATCCTCTTTTAACTTGCAGAAAATACTTGACAGTGTCTTTTTACAGTTCCAGGATTTGGGATTTGCAACCATTCTCTGCAACAGTGCATTTTAAAAGAGTAGCATTAAATTCAGTTGCATCTGCACAGTGCTGCTTCTCCCCAAGAGAGATCTGGACTCTATTTAAGCCAACACTTAGCAAACAGCGGTGTAAAGGTTCTTCTGTGTGGGTGTTGTGGAGGCTGTGAACATCAGGTGAGCTTTCAGTAGCACAGCAAGGGCTGAGGAGAAGACAGAGAAGTATTTGCAAAGCTGTAGGTCACTTTGCCCATGTCTGTTTTAAGAGTCTTGTGTCTGTCCACAAAACCTTGTTGATTTTGTGAATATTTAAGTAGTGTGCTTAATGGTCTGACTATATGTGGCCTTCCTGCTTCAGCAGAGCTCCTTACTATCCAAAAGGTGAGCCATGCACCCAGGTGTTTGCAGAACCAGAGCCTAATCCTGCAGTAGCTTTTGTTAAACAATATCTCAAGACATTCTTCTTACCACGGCCAAAAAGAGTCTGTATGGAGTGTGTGTGTGTGTGTGTGTGTGTGTGTGTGTGTCTGAGCAACTGCCACTGGTTTAGTTGATGTTAGATCCACCCTTCTGTGACCTATGCATTTTTGGGGTAATACCTAGTTGGCTCTGTAGGCAGGCAGCTGTGTTCACTATGCCTTGTATGTCTGATGCCATATTCTAAATTAACCTGTTAAATACAGCTTAAAATATTTTTATTTTATTTATTCTATTTTTACTGAAATCTCCTCCATTATTATGTTGATGTATTTGTCTTTACTCGGATGTGCTCTTGTAACATTCTCCACTCTGTATACTATAGGTTGCCTAAAAAAAAGGCAGGCTTTGTAATTATTTGTAGTCACATTTTTATTGAAGTCTGTAGAAAAAAAAAAAAAAAAGAAAAAACCCCATGTAAAGCAAAGCTAATTTCTTAATTTTTTTTTCAATGCAATTAGGTAGTTAGAGGTAAGTATCACACATCAGCCGCCTCATGAATACCCTCCCTTGCAGAAGCAAGGAGATTTTATATTCACAGTCAAGGACTGAGAGATAAAAACCTTTCTTTTGAAATCTGCAGTGCTGGCTGTAGGTTTGATTGAAGCCATTTACTCTTTCATTTGAAGGGGAGCCAGGGGGGATGTGGCAGAGATAAAAGGCCACCTGCAGGGTGGTTAAACAGGAGTAACAAAAACGGCATGGAAGGGCAGAAAAGCCACCCTCAGAAAAAATTGTCACCTGTTTTGTGTGCAGTCACCTGTGCCTATGGAAACAACAGGCCCCTTCCTGACAGAAACCATGGAGTATCTCATAGCTTATGCCAGTTCTGCCTCACTAGGAGTTCTACATCCCTTTTAATTTCATCAAGCATTTCAGAGATCGTTTAACCGGGGGTCTAAAATGATTAGTAAATCACCCATGGAAAACAGAACTTTCTCATTTCAACAGTCAGTAAGGGCTCAGCCCTTCAGCAGTACCATGAACCCCCTCACTCCTCCTTGGGAGGTTCATGAATACCTTGTGCTGTACAGTCAGCCAAAGCAGGTCTGAGTTATCTGAACAGCAGGGAGAAAGAAGGGAACCCCCCCCCCCATTTGCTAGCAGAGTTCAGTCATACCCAAAGCACCTGACTGACACCCATGGGAACAGTTTTCCCTGCTGTTGACCACTTCTCCACATTTAAATGTAATCTGTTCTGAGAATAAATTTAGCTGCATAAAATGCTGGTCTCAATTGTTACTGGTCCATCAGAGCGGGAAATCACTTCTTTTGTTCCACGTTGTGCTTGAGGGGAGGGAAAAGCACACTGGTGGTTTAGAGGCAATAGCAGGAGAATGGACACTTTTTGTACCTGGAAAGCTGAATCACCTGGTTCTGGTTTAAAATCACCAATACCTAATGGGATTTCAGAAAATGAGTTACCAAGACACAGCTTTACTGTCAAAAGTTACCGAGTGTTCAACTGAGCACGCAGGCTTCTCTCCCTACAAGCAAGCCCAAGTCGGTGCCAGAGGTTGCCACCATGAGATGTTCCTGCTTGCAAAGCGAGCTGCTGACCTGCAGAATCAACTTCTTCACCACCAGCTCTGGTATTTTGGTAAGACATCCACGTTCTCACTGGTTCAGCCTCCAAAGCGTTTCAAAGATGCCAACACCTGAAGGTAAGATGAGGCCAATTATAGGACAGCATGAGGCATAGTGTGTCTGTATCCCAGACATTCTGTCATCAGGCACAGCTCTGTTCTACAAGGAATTTTAATTGTATTTAATAACTAAATGTATTTCATTGTATTATTAGATTTAAGTTTTAAAAAATAGTTCTCTAACTGCAGAAGCTTTATTTTAAGCCTTTAACAACCATATTGAGAACCCCCCAGAATCTCCTCACTGTCCATTCCTTTTATCTAACGTGCAGCCACCTCTCCTCCTCCAAGATGGATTTGGAATGAAACAGGGAATTTTTTGCCATCAGTTCTATCCATTGCATGTGCACAGGTATATATGACTCTGTTCAGAAGCAACGGCAGAGCTCTCCTCTCTGTTGGAGCAGGTAAGGAGCATGGGTTGCTCTCAGGGATGTGCAGCAGGTGGGTGATGCCCTGGAGGAGGACAGCTGGCTCAGCTTAAAATACTAAGAGCAATTGTCACTGATGCAGTGAGGCAACCATATTTATCTGATGAACAAGAGCCAGCTGTCCACACTGCTGGCATGGTGTCAGCAACATCCTTTCTTTTACGGGTGGTGCAGTCTCACTTTACAAAAAATGAAACTGAAATGGAGTATTCCTACAGATCTGTGCAGGTTGTGGAGTGGGGAGGGAGAAATGTGTGCTTTAACTTCTCCCTTGGCAGTGAAAAGGAAGAAGCTGTTGGGTTTTGACCTCACTTCCCCTCAGCAGTGTCAGCCTTCTAGAGCTGAGCTGCGTTCACTTTACAAACGGCCATCTAACATGGGTATTCCTGTACAAATAGCCCTTCAGCTCTCTTTCCCACAGCAAGATGATCCTGCATCAGAAGCACAGAATCACAGAACGGTGGGGCTTGGAAGGGACCTCTGGAGGTCATCAAGTCCAACCCCCATGCCAAACCAGGACCTTCTAGGGCAGGTTGCACAGGAACGCATCCAGGCAGGTTGTCAAAGTCTCCAGAGGAGACTCCCCAACCCCTCTGGGCAGCCTGTTCCAGTGAACCAGCACACCTAAATTAAAGAGGTTCCTCCTCACGTTTAGATGGAACTTTGTAAATTCAAGTTTGTTCCCACTGCCTCTTGTCCTGTCACTGGGCACCACTGCAAAAAGACTCACCCCATCCTGCATAAGTGTCATCTAGGTGTATTGATTACTAACTAGAGGAGTTTTTACCTGTGTAGAAAGGTAGGGCAGAGGTTGAAGAGTCTCACTGCCACAGTCAAGGGTGGCTTGGCACAGCTGGTTTGACCGCTTTAGACAGAGGCGGTGGAAGTGTTCTACCACTGGACCCTTTTGCTGCAGCCCTGCAATGCAAGTGCTGATGAGTCCAGCTCCTGGCTTTGTTTCGGGGCAGAGCTGCAGGTGGTGGTATCACAGGAGGCAAAACGATCTCCACAGTCTTCAGCACAAGCCTCTTGCGTTCCGCCCGCACCTTCCTGCCAGGTGCCTGCCTCTCGCGCACCTTGCCCGCGGCTGGCGCATGACCTGTGTCTGAAGTGGGCTGGATAGATTTCTTCACCTCAGCACTGCTCTCTCTTTGGTCCACCACCTTCTCTTCTGCTTTACTGACTGCTTTAGAGACAGACACCTCAGCCTTAACTTTAGATAGAGTTTGATGGTGAGGTTGGGTGATCTTTGGCTCTGCTCCACTGGTGGTAATGTTCTGTCTGCGCTGTGCTCCTTTCTGTGCTCCTTTCTGCTTCTTCCCTCTCTTTGTTTTGTCCACACCACCATCTAGCAGCCCTTTTGCTGCAGCACGAGCCAAAATGTCAGACGGGCTTTCAGGAGGCTCTTTCTGAACATTTTAAAGGAAACAACAGTGAATCAGAGCTGCAAACTCCACACCTTCATCCCAGATCCCTCAGAATTTGCTCCACAAGAAAACCAAGGCAAGAGATAACTTGAAAGGCTTTTTGGTGTCATTCTCCATTCCAACTTCCCCCCAAGCCTCCTTCAAGCATTGTAATTGCAGTATGACAGGAAGTCCTACAAATAACCATGTAAGATCTCAGAGCTTTAATTTTCAATTACATTCTAATTAGCTCCTCTCTTCTTAGTGAAAGAAGTCCTACTTCTCTCAGACACGGCAGGGCAATGTTGGCGCGGAGAAATGCAAACTAGCCCTTTAAGGCCTTTCCTCAGGTATCCTGCCAAGACTTCTCCATTTACTCAGCAAAAGCCCCCTGCCTCTACAGCCAGGTTTGCTTATAACTTAAGTTTTGGAAGGAAACATTCATCCCTATGTTACTCAGATTCTAATGAAGTACTAATCCCTACAGGTGACACTGGAAACCCTTGGTGACACACAAAGATAGAACAAGTAATGTTATACTAAACACCGTTTATCCTGAGCCCAGTCAAGCTGTGGATTTCATGCCAAGGTGTCACAGCCACAGTTTCCTCAAGATGCTCTTAGCACTGACTTGGATCAAGAGACTGCTCTGATCAGGAATAGCCCCAGAATAAAAGGGCACAGGCTGGAAAGTTGTGCTTGGCATCCAGCTCCGGAAGTGGCACATTTCAGCTGCTTGCCTGTTCTTTGTTCATAAGAACATCCAGGATTTATCTGTCAGAATGTTCCATTTCCTATCTTCTTTGGTGGCAAATGGCAATATTCCTTTCCTGTCAAGTGGGTTTAAATGGTACTTTGCTTACCTCTATTGCTAGAACAGCTAAAAAACAGCCACTGGAAACATCTGATGGCTCCATTTTGAAAAAGGTTTCAGTGGAAGCCTCCAAATCAGAGCAAGGAGAAAAAACAGGAGGAATAAGCCTGCAAAAAAAAAAAAGTGACCAGAAAATATCATTTAAGGATCTAAAAGGAAATAGACAAAGCTATATCAAGAGTAATTCCCAAATTATGTCTTTCAATGACATTCTTCTACAACCTTTTTATTTTAACTGCAATTTAAGAAAGACTTAAGGATTCATCTTTTTAGAATTGATCTTTTCTAGTAATTCCCATTTATTTCTTTCCAGTAATTAGTTATATTAACCACTAGATAATTACACACAAACATAATTAACAGCTATGTTCTTTTCTAATGCAAGATACAGATCAGTTCAGGATAAGACATCTGCTAAGACTTAAAAGTTACCTTGAACTTTTCCATAGACAAAACTTCTCATTCCATACCTGTATGGCTGCATTTTCTTTCCTTCCACTCCAGATTCCAGGGCTTTTTTCACCACTAGTTCATTTTCCTCTGGGTAAACTGAACAAGTACAGTAAACAACAGCTTCTACTTTAACTGCAAAGCAAACACAGACAACTTTTCTACTGTTCAAATTCTCCATACACTCCATGCTTCAGTAAGGACCAAATCCCACACAAAATTATGTCTGGATGTCATTTTTACTAATAAAATGTGTCCTTCTTCCACATATTAACATTCATAGAATTGTTTTGGTTGAAAAAGACCTTTAAGGCCATCTAGTCCAACCATTCTCTACCTCTGCCAAGTCTGGTGCTAAACCATGTCCTTCAGCCCCACATCTCTGCCTCTCCTAAACACCTCCAGGGATGGTGACTCCACCACCTCCCTGGACAGCCTGTTCCAATGCCAGACCACTCTTGCAGTGAAGTTTTTCCTAATGTCCAGTTTAAACCTGCCCTGGCATAAGTTCAGGCTATTTCCTCTCACCTATCACTTCAGAGGCCAACACGCACCTCACTACAACCTGCTTTCAGGTAGTTGTAGAGAGCAGTAGGATCTCCTCTTAGCCTTCTCTTCTGCAGACTGAGCAACCCCAGTTCCCTCAGCTGCTCCTCATACAATGCCCTCCAAACCTCTCCCCAGCCTCGCTGCTCTTCTCTGGACACGCTCCACGACCTCAGTGTCTTTCCTGTGTGGGGCCCAGAACTGAACACAGTACTCAAGCTGTGGCCTCACCAGGGCTGAGTACAGGGGCACATCACTTCCCTAGTCCTGCTGATCACAGTTCCTGATCCAGGCCAGGATGCTGCTGGCCACCTGGGCAGCCTGCTGGCTCCTGTTCAGCTGGCCATCCAGCAGCACCCCCAGATCCTTTCCCACAGGGCTGCTTTCCAGCCACTCTTCCCCAAGGCTGTAGTGCTGCTGACACACTTACACTGCAGTGCATGCCTCAGCTCATTCAGCTGCCCCTCAGCCAGGACATGGAGTCTATCCTCAGACACTGATCCTTGGAAGATGTCTCTCAGCAATCCTGCATCTAAATGCAGGGAGTTGTACATTTATTAATGCAACTTGTATTTCTGTCTTAAAATCCAGCTGTCTGCAGAAGATGCTCTAGTAACAGACCTGGGTATTAGCAGTGCAGTGGGAAGGGAGGTTTTATGAATCACAACCCTAAGCAATGCTTAATTCATGCTTCTGTCCCTCTTTACCTGTAATTATTTCTGCCTTTTTGTTTCTGTTTCATGAAAACTGTACGTTGAACAGACTTACAGAATCCACCAATAAAGGAAGGTAAGCAAGGGTAAATTGTATAGACTCACTGAGATCTTGAAATAAATTCTTTACCTACAGCTTTTTACTTTAAAAGAAAGGCTACATACACTCTGCCCCCCTCAAGAACCCTCAAGCTTCACACCACCAATTTTGAAATTGTCATTACAAAACATTCTGAATCCTTCAGTGCCACCTAGAAAGTTTTCTCATTGGGAATCTTAAGCTAGGAAAATATATTCTTGTTCATGTTCTGTGGAAAAATCACCTGTATAATTTATTTACTCTCTTGTATTTTCATAGTAGTCTGCACATATATTGCATATGCAGAATTATGCAAGTTACTTAACTTCTATGCTTTATAGCTGTTAAAAAATCTAAAAGGAGGTGTTTGTTATTACATGAGACTATTTACTGAAGCAGCTACATCGTCCAAACCACAATACCTGAATACTATCTCTACCAGAAAGCATGAGCTACCTGTTGTATCAGAAGTTACCTCCACATTCATTTAAAATAAAGTCTATTGGATTGCCAACACCCAGCCCAGAGCACTGTGGTAGCAGCAAAATGACTTTTGCCTTTTCAAGTCTCGGGTCTGTTGGTTCAATCTTAGTGAAGTCTTCATGTAGCAACTGAATATCTGGGGGGGAAAAAAAAGGAGGGGACACTCAGGAGGTCTACATGCAAGCAAACCTTCCTAATTTTAATGTGATAAGGGCAAAGAGTCTGTGGGGCTACACAGACTTCCACAGAGCTAGAGCCTGCTAAATCCAGCTCCTGCAAAGGGCAAAGTCTGCCCCACTGATTTCAAAGACATTGAAGGGCTAGGCTGTAGCACCTTCCACTGCAAAGTCTGCTAATGGGGTTCTGGAGTCCTGTTAGACTCTGCAGAGAAGTGCATGTTCTTTGAATTAACACTCTCAGAAACAGGTGAAAAATCAAACTGAAAGCAACAGCCAAGACACCAGATAAACAGAGCCAAAAGTTGCCAGCTACAGCAACCACTACACAGTAACTGTGCTTCTATGGAAAACTTCACCATGATGTTTCAAGAGCCTGCACCCATGACGGTTAATCTGCAACCTTTGATTAACTCACAGATGCATAGACCAGTTTGGGTTGGAAGGGACCTTAAAGATGATCTAGTTCCAACCCCTCTGCCACAGGCAGGGACACCTTCCACTAGACCAGGTTGCTCAAGGCCTCACCCAACCCATTGAAGGCCAGGTTGGATGAGGTCTTGAGCAATCTGGTTTGTAAGCTGCAGAGTTGTCAGTTCCCCTTGGGCCAAAATTTGTTTTTCCTGCCCTCCCCAAACCCTCTGAATCCTGACACACATGTCACATTGATAGGTATCACAAGTAGCTGTGATGCACTTCATGAGTGCACACACTGTTGGTCACCTACTTTGACATCCCATGTGAGTGAGTAAGTTCCTCAGTTCATCTGCTTTTGCTGACGATTTTACACCACAGACAAAAATCCTGGATGTGCTCTGAGCTGTCAGTGCTGAGAGATGGGCAATGGTGAGATGGGAACCCAGGTGAGCCACTATAACATCATCTTCTGTACCCAGCTGTGCCTGCACAGAGTGCACAGCAAGGCTGCGAGACTTGTCCTAAAAATAATGACACAACAACCAACTCACGTGGAGTCTCTGAGTGCCAACCTTCCCTTCCCAATTATTGCATTGTTTTCATGGCCAACTAGAAAGAGGGGAGGAGAAAATCTAAACAAAGATAACTGCTAATATGGAATTAAATAAAGGACAAAACCAAGCATCTTATTAAACTCACTAGAGAAATAATTCTAAATTAAAACTCAGTAAATAATTCTCAATTAAATTCACTACATTTAAACAATTCTCAGTTAAACTCACTAAATAATTTTAAATTAAGCTCAATGAATGAAGTGTGTATGATCCCTTCAGGAGGAACTCTTAGTGACAGCCAGTTGAGAAGAGAAAACACAGCCCACAAAACGCAAAACTCATCCTCAGAGACAGCTTGATGGCAAAAGGCAGAATTATTCACACAGTTCTTGAAGGTAATTATTGGAAAAGTTAAGCCCTACTGCATCAAAGCCTAGGATTTTGCTGAAATTTGAACACTGAGGCAGGTTGGACTGCAGAAAACACATTTACAGGACTAAATGATCTCATACTAGAGATGCTGAAATGAGAAGTCCACATCAAACACTGTTTCAATCAAATTACTTTAAAATGGCAAAGAGTGAAGGTAGGGGTCACAGGTACCAAGTTTTGCACCGAATCTGGCAATTACTGGTGTTCAGGAGGAAAAAAATTAAAAGCTCACATTAACATCTGTGTTTGAGTACTACCCTACCCCACCACACACAGATGGAATTTTTGAGGTTTCTATTCTCCAGGTTTGAATATTCTGTAGTAGTAATGCTCAGAATTTGCTCTGGTGACCTAAGGGGCTGTGATGTACACTTCTTTTCTGTATGTCTCCTATTCAAAACAGGCACACTCAAATGAGATACTTGGAATTGCTTTGTAACTGGTTAATAAATTTTAAATTACTTGGTTGTTGAGTAATAAATTTGCAGGCTAAAATTTCAGGAAACGATAAACACAAAGTAAAAAGAGCTCTTTGAAATGTTTCTCCTAAGTGTCATCAGACTTTGCATCCTTTGTGGTTGTGTCTTGTTGCAGGGTTACCCCAAAGCCACTGCTCTGCAACAGGAACCTCCAATCAGCCTTGTCTGGGGAGGCTAATGATGGGAAAAGACCCAAAAGTAGGGTTTAAGGAGATTTAGGAACCACACTACACAAAATACAAAGCATCATCATCATCATCATTCCATCACAAACACACAGCTGAGGAGGAAGAGATGTCATGTTATCAACATATCATTATCTACTGCCTGGGGTAATGCATGTAGAGTCACATAGAAACTTTTCTCCTATCTTCAGAAGTGAGACTGCCTCTTTGACCACATTTCATGTTTACTTCAACAGTTTTAAGATTAATAATGAAACATTTTGCTAATTTAATTGCAGCAATCAATTCTAAGCATTAACATTTACATGCTAAATTTACTAAGTCAATCACTTTCTAACCTGCTGGTTATTAAATATGTCCAAAGCCTTTTTGAGAGTTTGTTGCTGCCTGAGTGATTTAATAGGACAGACAATACATGCCCTCATTCTCATGTACTGGAGCATGAAAGCATTATTTTAGTTTGCAGAACTTACTGTTCAAGGGTGACATCAACTCACCTGCAGTAGGAGTTTGAAATCTGCAAAAAGATCTGAATTCAGCAGTTTTTCTTTAAGAGAGGAAGGAAAAAACAATACATCATGGCAATGCTGGTCCACACAGTAAGTGTCATGGTCCAAGTCTGCCACAGATGCAACTCTTGTGAATCCTTCCTCCTTCAAATCTCTGAAAGCATCTTGAAGGCTGTTAACAGACAACTCTGACCATTGAATCTGCAAGTTACTTAAGTGATGTAGTTTGCATTTTAGTATATGGATTTTTGCACTTTATTTTTGTGTGTGTGTATACACGTGTATGTGCATAGAGAAAAAAATGCAGTACTCCTTGTGGGGGGGAATCACTCCCATTTAGGTGTAGGTTCTAGTCTGAAACAATAATTCTGCTAAAATCAATTAAGAAAAAGGTGTGTGTTTCTAGAGAGTGACTCAAATCATCAGAACAGAAATGTCAGCATCCTTAGTGGACACTAGCAAACTTACTACTGCTGGATGAGTTAAGTTCTTTCAATTCCTGCCCATCTCTAAGTCTGGTGCTAAATCATGTCCCTCAGCACCACAGCTCTGAGGCTTTTAAACACCTCCAGGGATGGGGATTCAACCACCTCCCTAGGCAGCCTGTTCCAGTCTTTAAGAACCCTTTCAGTCAAGAAGTTTCACCTAATACTGAACCTAAACCTCCCCTGGTACAACTTGAGGTCATTTCCTCTTGTCCTCTCACTTTTTTACTAGGGAGAAGAGACCAATGCCCACCTCACTCTAAACTCCTTTCAGGGAGCTGGAGAGAGCAATGAGGTCTCCCCTCAGCCTTCTTTACTCTGGACCAGTTCCCTCAGACACTCCTCACCAGATCTGTTCTCCAGACCCTTCAGCTTCACTGCCCAACTTCGGACACACTCCAGCACCTCAATGCCCCAAAACTGAACCTAGGACTCAAGGTGTGCTTTCACCAGTGCTGAGTACAGGGGCAAAGTCACTTCCATGGTCCTGCTAGTCACCCTATTTCTGCTCCAGGCCAGCCAGGATAATGCTTGCCATCTAGGCACACACTGGCTCACCTTCAGCTAGCTGTTTATCAATACCCCCAAGTCTCTCTCTACTGGGCAGCTTTCCAGCCTCTCTGCCCCAAGCCTGTAGTGTTGTATGAGGTTGTTGTGACCCAAGTGCAGGACCTGCCATTTGGCCTTTTTTCTCTACTTTTCATCACACAATTTAATCACCCATCTCATTTTTTTCTATCTTTATTTCCTCATTTATTTGGTAGAAGACACAGAGGCAAGAGTAAAGCTGTTTCACCACTTTGTTACAGTTGATGAATGCCATTACTGCAATATGCAAAACCTACCAAGAGACATGACACGGTATCATTGATCTAAGCAGAATTCACTGCAAGAAACTTCAATTCCAGGTAACAATATAACCTAGAAATTCTAAACCAGGGGTGCAGTAAAACTATACCACTTGATTAAGTAAAAAGGTCAGCATTAGATGATATTTTAAAGACCTCACCTGATTTTCAATGTGTTTACCCAAACACATAAAGGTAAAGCAGAAGCCCTTTGTTCCCGCTTGCGAATGGCTTCTGGCAGAATGCACTCAATGGAAAGAGCATCGTTTTTGATGCGACATCTTGCTAGAGCAGCTGCCAGTTTGGTCCTAAAACTACAAAAGTATAGGCACAAGTTTAGCAAGTTTTGCATCACCTATTAACATGCAGCATTTCTGTCACAATGTTGTCTTGCCCAGAAGCCAAAGCCAAACACCAGGCCTCATACTGCGTTGTGTTACAGGACATTTTCTACCCCACACAAATGTAGATGCACTCTGGTTGAGACTGTTCCACTTAAATGCCACCAAGAGCTGGAATTATGACAGGTGACTCTCACATACAACCCATTTTCAAAGAAAACTTTAAAAAAACAAACACACAAACAGATAAACAAATAAATAAATGCCAGTGTTTTGAAACTGCAATCTGTAGAGTGCAATCATCAGATTTTTTCTGGTATGTTTAGAAATACAAATACATGTTTGGGCTGGAACACCTCTGCTATGTGGGTAGACTGAAGGAGATGGGGGTGTTCAGCCTGGAGAAGAGAAGACTCTGGGGTGACCTTAGAGCTGCCTTCCAATACCAGAAGGGATCCTACAGGGAGGCTGAACAGGGACTTTCCATAAGGGGGAATGGTTTGAAGCTGAGGGAAAGTAGGTTTAGACTGGATCTTAGGAAGAAGTTTTTTCAGTGCAAGAGTGGTGAGACTCTGGAATAGGCTACCCAGGGAAGCTGTGGATGCCTCCTCCCTGATGGTGTTCAAGGCCAGGCTGGATAAGGCCTTGAGCAGCCAAGTCTAGTTGAGGGGCTGGAGCAGGTCCAGAGAAGGGCAACAAAGCTGGTGAAAAGTCTGGAGAACAGCTCTGGTGAGAAGCAGCTGAGAGAAGTGGGGTTGTTTAGTCTGGAGAAAAGGAGGCTGAGGGGAAACCTTCTGGGTCTCTGCAACTCCCTGAAAGGAGGTGAGAGTGAGGTGGGTGTTGTTCTCTTCTCCCCAGTAACAAGTAAGAGGACAAGTGGAAATGGCCTCAAGTTATGGCAGGGGAGGCTTGGATTGGATGTTAGGAAAAGTATCTTCACCGAAAGCACTGGAAGAGACTCCCCAGGGAAGTGGTTGAGTTGCCATCTCTGGAGGTATTCAAAAGACAGAGATGTGGTGCTTAGGGCCGTGGTAATGCTGGGTTACTGGTTGAAGTTGATAATCTTAAAGGCCTTTTCCAACCCAAATGATTCCAAAGGAAGTTCTCAGCACATGTACCTGTACAGATAATGCTCTACTTTCCGAACTTCTGCTACAGGTTCCTCTTCATTAACAACCTTCCGTGGTTCAAACTTGCGGTCTTGTAGGTCATAAAGCATGACAACAAGCAAGCTGGTTAATTCATCTGGCTGCAACGGAAAAGCAGCTGGATAGTGAAAGGGGCACAAAGCAAAATGATCTCCCAGTGCTGTTCACCTCCTCTGTCAGCAACGTGGGCAGTGGGACTGAGGCACCCTCTGCAAGTTTGCCAGCGACACCAAGCAGCTGACACACTGGAGGGATGGGCTGTCACCCAGAGGGACCCTGAGAGGCTTGAGAGGTGGGCCTGTGCAAACCTCAGCAAGCTCAACAAGGCCCAGTGCAAGAAAGCACACTGAGAGAGTGACCTGGAGCCTGTACACTTGCCAGCACAATTACAATATTTGTATAGTACACAGTTTGGCCAGGCAATTAAACATGGGCTCCATGTCTGATGGGTTCACAGGAGAAAGGAAGGGAAGGTGATTTGTCTTCCTACTCACAAAGACACAGTGGGGAAGGAAAGCAGATGGACATCATCACAGCTTAAGTATTACAGTGCAGTAAGCATTGTAGCTCACTCTCCTATTTTCTTTGAAGGTTTTGATTCCCAGCAGTAAGATGCAACAAGAATCTCACAAACAAGGTATCTAATGCCTTGGAAATTGACACTTTAGACAACTATCTAAAAAGAACAGCAATATTTCAGTCTCAGGCTACCAGGTAGTTCAAATCAACAGATGCTGTTCTGAAGACTGTTGCAGAACCCTCAGCAAAGGTTCTAATTGCATCAACTCAGAAAACTTTTGATTTACTTCCTCACAAAAACGTTCACTTACTATTGATGGGCACGGGTAAACACTACTATCTAACAATATTTCTTCCAGAAGATCTTGATCTGCAAAAAAATACAATATTGACAAGTCACACTATGAAGTCCATCAGGATTCTACAGAAGAAAGACCTCTAAATCACTAAAGAAAAAGCTGAAAGCTTAAACAACATGAAAATTAAGGGTAAATTCTACCACAGACTTCTTTACACAAGAAGGATAGAGTTTAAATGTTTGATTTCACAAAATGCCAACAACATCTATTTAAATATTTGAGGGATTCAAGTGGTAACCTGAGGTTTAATAAAAACATTTCCAGATCATAGAATCACAGAATGGTAGAGGCTGGAAAAGACCTCTGAAGATCATGGAGCCCAACCCCCCTGCCAAAGCAGGGTCACCTAGGAACACATCCAGATGGGTTATGGAAGTGTGTAGAGAAGGAGACTCCACAACCTCTCTGGACAGCCTGTTCCAGTGTTCCAGCACACTTACACTAAAGAAGTTTTCCTCATGTTGAGGTGGAACTCCCTGTGTTCCAGTTTGTATTTACTGCCCCTTGTCCTGTTGCAGGACACCACGAAAAAGAGCCTGGCCCCTCCTTCTTGACACCCACCCTTCAGATATTTATAAGCATTAATAAGATCTCCTCTCTGTCTTCTCCAGACTGAGCAGCCTCACGTCTCTCAGTCTTTCCTCTCAAGACAGATATTCTAGTCTCTTCCTCATCCTCAAAGCCCGCTCTTGGACACACTCCAGTATATCCTTGTCTCTCTTGAACTGGTGAGCCTACAACTAAACACTTTCCAATTTCAGGAAAAGCTTTGTACTTACATTTGAGAGCACTGAAAGCCAGTTCATAAGCTGCACGCTGGGAATGCTCATCTTGAAGAGTCACCATGGGAGACACTGAGTCACCACCGTACCGCACCAAGGCTCTATCCCTACGCTTTTCCGTACGAATGCCTTGAAAAATCTGAGCTGCACTGGCGTACACCGAGTCGTGATAGCCACTCTTCTCAATCACAGTCATTCTTCTTCTGTCAACAGATCCCTTCTCATCTGAAATCCTCACTTCACTCAGTTCTGAAGGATCATTTATAACACCCTCATGTAAAGACACCAAGTCACTTTTACAATCTGGCATTTTCCCAGCCTCTGATTGTTGAAGTTCAAGTCACAATCCTGCTCCTCTGCAAAAAAAACCACAAAGTTTGTCCTGAGTTATGAATTTTCTTTCACTAGAATATGCTTTTCCCTTCATTTTCTGGTTTTAAATGGGATTTAATTTCTTTTCTAGTCTTTAATCCTCCATATATACATACATTGACTACACTTCTATACATCTATCATCTTACAGAGGAATCTGGACAGAAAGCCTAGATCTGGTGCTGACAAAAACTTCTGAATATTTTAGGATTACCAGAACAGAATAGCAGAATTTGTTCTTTTTACCAGTTTAAAAATAAAAAAATAAAAAGGTGATACTCTGACCAAGCAGAAACGATTTGCTCTTTTGCTACATAATTTGGTTCAGTACAACCATTCTCAAGTTTTGACCTGTGGTCCTCCACATCCCTCTCTTCCCTGGGTCAGATACTTGCTCAGCATCGTTTTTTCCTCTCCGCTTTCTTGCTCCTATCACACAAAGCACAGTGGTGAGGGAGGATGGCAGCACACATGGTTGGAGAAGAAAGATCACAAGCTGTTACTCCTTCAGCAGGCAGCAATGAAATGCCCTGTGTTGAGCCACCATCCCCTTCTTCAAACGTGTCCTGAACACAGGTCACACTCCACCCATTCTTCCCATCTCCAAGACCAGCCTGAATCAGGTCACCCACGCTCCAGACAATCAATCTGTTTTGGTTCCAGGATTCTGGTGGTTCATCATTTCCCGCAGTTTGTTCCCCAAAACTGAGAGTTGCTAACCCTGTCAAAGCAAATTTTACTGTCTCTTTACAGAGGTCCTGTGCCTCAGATCACACAATCACAAAATCAACCAGGTTGGAAAAGACCTTAGAGATCATCAAGTCCAACCTATCACCCAACACCATCTAATCAACAAAACCATGGCGCTAAGTGCCTCGTCCAGATCTCCCCCTACTCAAATTTGGATCTGATGCCCACATACTAGGACCAGAGAACTGCTCATGGTAGACTAGTACAGCTCTCCTTCTGGAAGAACTCTCCTCTTTACTCTCCTTTGTAACTCATGCACTTGTGCCTGCAGAACAAAGGGTTTCCATCTCATACTCCTACTGTCTCCATACTCACACAGGAGACACCACAGGGTTCCCTGTGCTATGGACTGTTCCTGTTTAGCTGTAGGAGAATTCAACTCTGCTAGCTAAACCAGTTGGCTCATCTTCAGTGTAACAGTGTCCTGGCTTCACACAGCCTGCTCTCAGGAGCAAGCCCTTTCCCTCACACACAGATGGGCAGGAAAACAACCCCAAAAAAAACCCTCCAGGTTGAGACAAAGAGTTTACTGAGATGAGGTCCACGAGGATGATCAGAAGGCTGGAGCACCTCTCCTATGAGGCCAGACTGAAAGAGTTGGGGCTGTTCAGTCTGGAGAAAAAAAGGCTCCGAGGTGACCTTATTGAGGCCTTCCCCTATCTGAAGGGGGCTACAAGAAAGCTGGGGAGGGACTTTTTAGGCTATCAGGTAGTGACAGGACTAGGGGGAATGGAATAAAGCTGGAAGTGGGGAGATTCAGGCTGGACGTGAGGAAGAAGTTCTTTCCCATGAGAGTGGTGAGAGCCTGGAATGGGTTGTCCAGGGAGGTGGTTGAGGCCCCATCCCTGGAGGTGTTTGCAGCCAGGCTGGATGAGGCTCTGGCCAGCCTGCTGTAGTGTGAGGTGTCCCTGCCAATGGCAGGGAGGTTGG
The DNA here is from genome assembly GCF_027791375.1 of Indicator indicator. Taxonomy (NCBI): domain Eukaryota; kingdom Metazoa; phylum Chordata; class Aves; order Piciformes; family Indicatoridae; genus Indicator; species Indicator indicator. The sequence continues at coordinate 6,239,999 of NC_072017.1, forward strand.
AACTGGCTGATCCTTGTGGTCCCTTCCAACCCTGACTGATTCTATGACTGATTCTATGATAGCGCTGTACAGTTACCTTAGCAGAAGCTGTGTGGGGTTTCTTGTTTATTGAACTTAATATTGGCCTATCAGTACCATATTTGGGTTTGTCAATAAATTATCTAATATCCAAGAGTAGTGGAACATCCTGAAACTAGCCATATTAAGCATCTAGCAATCTCTACAAGTCAGTAATTCATATTTGAATATTATTTTAATATCCACTCTTTCTCAATAACACTGGTTTCAGAGTCTGGCCCTTTTCCGCCCCATTTTCCCCTCAAATGCCAGAGCACCTGCCCTTCCCACCCACTTCCCTTTTTAATCCCCCCCAAGGAAGGGCAGAAGCCCCAGGCTGAGCCCATCTGGGCTGAGGATCGTCTTCTCATCACTGGTGAGTCCCTGTGGTGCACACTGGGTGAATTGGGTTGGGGACAAAGGCCGGGGGGCCTCGTGGCCCCCCCAGTTAGATAGGAAGAAGGTTCATGGCCATTCCAATATCATCCATGGGTGCTGGCTGGGCCTCCTTACTGGGGCTGACTCCTCTGTGTGGTATCTTGGCTGGTTGAGGGTCTTGCCCCTGGCTCTGGGATGGGTGCAAAAACGGTGGTGGTGCAGGAGCTGTTTGGCAGAGTGGAGGATGGTGTAGAAAGAGCAGGAGCTGCTTTAGGAAGACAAAGGGGGTGGGCAGTGGTATATGTGGAACAGGAGCTGCTTTGGGAAGATGAAGGTGGGGGAGAGGAGTAGGAGCTGCTTTGGGAAGATGCATGTTGGGGGGAGGAGTAGTAGCTGCTTTGGGAAGATGCAGGTTGGGGAGAGGAGTAGGAGCTGCTTTGGGAAGATGAAGGTGGGGGTAGAGGAGTAGGAGCTGCTTTGGGAAGATGAAGGTGGGGGAGAGGAGTAGGAGCTGCTTTGGGAAGATGAAGGTGGGGGAGAGGAGTAGGAGCTGCTTTGGGGAAGATGAAGGTGGGGGAGAGGAGTAGGAGCTGCTTTGGGAAGATGAAGGTGGGGGAGAGGAGTAGGAGCTGCTTTGGGAAGATGAAGGTGGGGGAGAGGAGTAGGAGCTGCTTTGGGAAGATGAAGGTGGGGGAGAGGAGTAGGAGCTGCTTTGGGAAGATGAAGGTGGGGGAGAGGAGTAGGAGCTGCTTTGGGGAAGATGAAGGTGGGGGAGAGGAGTAGGAGCTGCTTGGGGAAGATGAAGGTGGGGGAGAGGAGTAGGAGCTGCTTTGGGAAGATGAAGGGGGGGGGGGGGGGGGGAAGGCAGGAGGGTTAAACTAGATGACCTTTAGAGGCCACTTCCCATTCTGGTGATTCTATGACTCCATGATCTAATTCCATGCTTCATTCTCTCTTCAAAAGAGCCCATCAGTTGCAGAAGGATCAGACCAGCCAAACCAGAGTATGAGGTGGAACCCAGCCACACAGGGACTGCACTCCTCCAGTTGCTTATCACAGAATGACCCAGGTTGGAAAAGACCTGTGAGACCATCAAGTCCAACCTATCACCCCACACCATCTGATCAACTAAACCATGGCACTAAGTTCCTCATTCAGTCTTTATTTTAACCATTTCCAGGGACGGTGACTTCACCATGTCCCTGGGCAGCCCATTCCAATGGCCAGTCTCTCTTTCTGGGAAGAATTTCTTCCTAACATCCAGCCTAAACCTCCCCTGGCACAGCTTGAGACTGTGTTCTCTCATTCTGTCACTGGTTGCCTGGGAGAAGAGCCCAACCCCCTCCTGGCTACAACCTCCCTTCAGGTAGTTGCAGAGAGCAATAAGGTCTGCCCTGGGCCTCCTCTTCTCCAGGCTGAACACCCCCAGCTCCCTCAGCCTCTCCTCACAGGGCTGTGCTCCAGACCCCTCCCCAGCTTTGTTGCCTTTCTCTGGACACATCCAAGCATCTCAACATCTTTCTTGAATTGAAGAGCACAGAACTGGACACAGCACTCAAGGTGTGGCCTAACCAGTGCTGAGTACAGGGCAGAATGACTTCCCTGCTCCTGCTGGCCACACTATTCCTGATCCAGGCCAGGATGCCATTGGCCTTCTTGGCTACCTGGGCACACTGCTGGCTCATGTTCAGCCTACTGTCAACCAGCACCCCCAGCTCCCTTTCTCCCTTTCTGCTCTCCAGCCACTCTGTTCCCAGCCTGTTAGGACTGCATGAGGTTGCTGTGGCCAATGTGTAGAACTCAGCACTTAGATGTGTTAAATCTCATGCCCTTGGACTCTGCCCATGGGTCCAGCCTGTCAAGGTCCCTCTGCAGAGCCCTCCTACCCTTTAACAGATCAACACCTGCCCCCAGTTTGGTGTCATCTGTAAACTTACTGATGGACTCAATTCCTTCATCCAGATCATCAATAACTGATTCAACATTAAAAAATACATGCATCCTCTCAGTGATCTGACTAGAGATAAAACTGCCTCATCTACAAAGCAGAAACTTGCTGCTGCAGCCCAGTTTCCAGGTTCTGGCCAATATACTTCCACATATTTTCCTCAAGCTTGCTCTGATTTGCAAGTTAGAGTATTAACAGAGGATGTAAAAGAAGGGAACTTCTGCACCTGTGGCTAAAACTTAATGGGATCATTATTGGACAGCTGTTCTCTAGAGCTGTAAACAGCAAGCACCTCTCTAAGGAAAATATTTGTTATGAAAGCACAGAAAACAGACAAGAAAGTCTCTCCATTTCTGCTAACAAATCGTAATTCACTAACCTGATGACAATGTACAATACCAGTGGTATCACAAGGCAAAGAGGATGCTTCTTCTGAACATGACCTGCACAAAGGGATATGCAAATCTCTCTTCTGAAGTAACACAGGTTACTGCTACCCAGCCACAACAACAGCAATAATGAGTAGACTGAAGGTTTCAAATAGCAGAGTGGGAACTAGAGGAGGCTGGGGAACTGGATCGTACTGTATTGCTTTACAGCCAGGCAGTGCAGGTTGGAGGCATGGAGGTGTTCACAACAGTTTTTCCTTTTTCCCAAAGGCTGTGTGCAGCTCTCAGCTGCTCTGGCAAGCTCTGTGTTTGAGGTGCACAACACATCTAACACTGAGCCCACAGGAAAGGCACTTGGAAGAGCACCTGAAAAGAACATGGATGAGAGAGAACAAAGACTTTTGGCTCATGAACAAGATATCTTAAGTAACCTTTTTTTCCCCACTCCCTACACCATCTGGGAAAAATTAACACATCATTTGTCTGTCAGGTAACTTCACTGGATGCCACCAAACAGAACTGTTTCCAGACCATCAGGTTTAAATAAGAGTTTTAATCATTGCTTCTCAATACCAGAGATACACAACCCTTTTAGCCAGTATGCTTGCCAATGGAACTGAAAAAAAAAAAAAAAGGATTAATTTATGTGAATACCCTGTTTCAAGAGAAGCTGTCCATAGATTGTATGGCTTTGCAATTATGAAGTAACAATACTAGATAACATAGATCCATATGAACAGTACATAAAAACTGCTTCCAGCTACATGTACCTTCACCTAAAGTGGAAGTTAATTAGTGTATCATAAATACTCGAACTCCAGTGAACAGAATTGTGGCATTTATGCATTACACAGCATAGTAAAGGATTGACACATACACACCACCACCCCCATGAAAGTCACTAATTCCTCTGTTCATACACCAATATACATCGTTTTTCTATTTCTTCAATTACCACTGTTTTGAGTAGCCTCTCCCATTACACAATTCAGGAAAAGAGATAAACAACCCCATAGCATTTGTGTTGTTTCAGGTACAGCAGGCTGACCCAGTACTAATTCACCTTCACAGGAACTCACTGAAAGTGGCTCTGTGAGCATGGACACTGCTCCTCATGCACCAACAAACACTAAATCCTTGACAGCCACAAACTGTGGGTTTTGTCCTAAGAGTCTTATTGGTATAGATGACTCTATCTGCTCTCTAACATCAGCTCTGGGTGTCTGATACAGAACTCCAATGGACCACAAAGTTTTTACTGTCCCAAACTTCAGTTAACTAAGCTGAAAAGGGAAGATTAGTGAAAGTCAGGAAAAGAGGTCAGCCACAAGACTATTCCCTAACACCACTCTAATGATGAGAAACAGTCCACATCACCTCACTGTACAGAGAGTCATACAGAACGAAGATACTTACTTGTATAAACATGTGAAGGATTTCTTGAAACACTGGGCTGCGAGGCCTTAAAAAACGACCAATTCTCCCCAAACGACACAGGTGCTGATGGAGCAATGTCCAACTCCCTTCCCATCAGCGGTATCCCGAGGGTCTGCCTCCCCTGACAGGGCTTCTCCCGCTGCCATCTCTCTCTGGCCGAGGATGGGCGACCCCCGCCAGCGGCCTGCGGGGCTTCCGTGCTGTCTTTACCGCGCCCCCAGCCCTGTGTTGGGCAGGGAAGGGAGAGGCCCTTCCGATCACCCCTCCGTTGGACCCCCACGCCCCTTTAGCCCTCACCCGCCAGCGAGCGGCTCTTTCCCGCCCAGCCAAGCCCTGGGTAGGACACGCTCCCCACCTACAGGCCCCACTGCCCGGCCGCGCCGGGGGCCATTGGCTTCGGGGGGGCAATCCGCGACCGTGTGTGTCCCGGCCGCGGAGGCAGTCCACCTGCACGGCTCCCTGACCTGTCCGTGTCCTCCGCCAGCACCCCGCTCCGAGCCGGGGCCGTTGGTGGCGCGGGTGCGAGTGCGAGGCTGCGTTGTGAGGCGGTGTCAGGCTACGGCGCTCACAGCGCCCCGCCGGCCCCGACCGTAGAGCGGGGCCTGAGGAGCTGGGACTGCGGCTCCGGGCACCAGGCCGAGCGCTGCCTCCAGAGCTTCGCCCGAGAGCTGCTGAAGTAACTCAGAAGCCACACCGGAGCGCCAAGATTCACCCTGGCAACGGCACGCCCGGATGCCTGTGAGATGTCTCCCAGGGGCTGCCGTGGCTGGACCTTTGCGAAAATACCTGCCTCGGGAACAAGAGCTGCTCGAGTGTGCCCTTTCTGGCTTTGTTCAGGGGTTTGGTGTGTTGTGTTGGTTTGATTCTTAAATAAAAAACTTGCATCAAATTCTTGCAAACTGCATGGGCACTTAAAAAAAAAAAATCTTACTGACATTCTTATTTCTAACTGTGTCAAAACATCACCAGTTACAGGCCTGGAAATACAGGAATACCCCCAGAAAAGTGCTGGGATTTAACTAGCAGGGTCCTGTTATACCACGTTCCTGTAGTGTTTTAGCTGTCTTTTAAGTTGTTTCCAGACTTTTGTGCTTGGGTTTTTCGTTGGTTTGTTTGTGTTTTTCTTTGTGTTTTTGTTTGTTTGTTTTTTAATGTTTCTTGAAATCATTCCAGTAATCAGTGAAAAACTAAGCCATTACCTTGTCAGAAATCTTCTTTGTCCCCATAAATTTCATTCTTGTTATGTTAGTACTGTAATGGGAAATCTTTACATTCTCCTTGCTAAGGGGAAATGTTAAAATCTCCCATAATTCAGTTTAAATCTGTGGTGACCTTTGGTGTATCATTTCTCCAATACCTGGTACCATGCACAAGCATCTGCCAGAGGTACGAGTGCTCATGCATGAGCAAGTTTGAAGTTTGGACTCAGTTCTGCAGTGGGACAGCAAAAAGAATATGAACTAGCTGGGGCTTTGGTCCAGCCTGACTGTGCACTTTAAAAAGCTCAGTACAAATCTTAGCACATTTCATCTTTTTACAGACTGTGAGATCCCAGAATGTGGAGGGAAGAAGCTCCATTGAAGCACACAAGCCAATGCTTGTTATCCCTGCCAAAAATTTGGGCATTATCCAGGTCCATTTTTGGTGTTGATATCACAGTATCACAGTACATCAGCGGTTGGAAGGGACCTCAAGAGATCATCAGGTCCAAACCCCCTGCCAGAGCAGGATCACTTAGGGTAGTCCATACAGGAATGCATCCAGATGGGGTTTGAAAGTCTCCAGAGAAGGAGACTCCACAACTTCCCTGGGCAGCCTGTTCCAGTGCTCTGTCACCCTCATTGTAAAGAAGTTTCTCCTCACGTTAAAGTGAAATCTTCTGTGTTCTAGTTTGAACCCATTGGTCCTTGTCTCATCAAGGATAATATCATGAGATACCTAATCAAACTGAACTGCAACTCTATGAAACCAGCCTTCGACTCTATGCAGTAACGTTCATCAGGACTAGAAAATTTGGAGAGTTAAACCCAATCCTTCCTTGCTGATAGGACAGAGATACTTTTCTGGTTTGGATCTGCTACGTGCTCCAGCAACGCTGCTGCAATTGCGACAGCAGCAATTAATTACAAAGTCAGCCAAGCAGACTGGGTAAACTTTGCACATAGCAGTTCAAACAAATCTTGAATCCTTCCTGATGAAGGGGAGGAATACATGATTAATAGGTTGTGTGGATCAATAGGCTACTATACTAGTGACAGCATAGATGGAAAGGAGGTTTCTGTGCTGTTTATTTCTTTGTCCAAATACACACGGCAGCTCTTTAATTTAAAAGACCTGCCTGGAAATTACTGCTCAATATCATTGTCATTTCTGTGTACTCCTCCTCTTTCACCTTCAAAGTGACTGTGAATATTAATTGACTTTCAGGTGAAAATTATTTTGCTACTGAAGATAGAGGAAATGATTCCCTTCTTCTTACCAGACTTTATGAATTCAGATTCCTCCTCAGGTTATGTTTCAGTCTGGCACTGGCAACCAGAAAGTAATGAAAGAATTCAGAGCAGAGTTGCAAACAGGTCTGTCTTGAAAAAGAAGGTGATGAAACTCAAGTTGCATTTTTAAAGGCAATAGAATTTCTTCTTCTATGAGAAGAACTAAGCACTTGCAGAGCAAACTGGAGTGTGACTGAATTAATCAAAAGCATGCTTGTAAACTGAGACATCAAATCATTCACAAGTACCTGAATGGTTTGAATATTAGAATAATTTCTTCAGATTTATATGAAAAGAAATTATTTTTTTAAAAAGAAAAAAAGAAAAAAACTTGGGAAAGGTAAGTTAGTTTTCCTATCCCAAAGCCCAATGATTATTATGAAATCATTACAGATTTTCAGCTTAAATCATAATGAAGCAAGGCATGGCTGAACCAACGGATGAGGATTTAATAATTCCCTTTTCTAGTGATCCAAACTGCATATTGTAAAGCACTACTCTGCCGGCTTGAGCAGAGAGAGATGTTTTTAAAGTACAGTCTTCAGGCTCTTGGTTACCTGTGCATAAGAACAGTTTGGAGCAATGCTGCTTATGATGATCAGCTCTTGAGTAGGATTTAAGGGAGGGGGATGGCAAATCTTCCATATCCATATCCAAATTTGAATGTACACCATTTCTGAGCATTGAGCCCCCACTAAGAAGTGTGCTTGACTCTTTGCTCCACAGATTTATGTTTCTGCAGAGCTAAGAGAAGCCTCTTTTGATACAGCTTATTGACCCTGCTAAACTTGTGTATATCATGTACCTCTTTATACATACAGTTGAGGTCTTTGTGAAGTGTCTTGGTTCACAAAAATGAAATATGCTTCAAGTGGATTTGCTGCTTCTAATGGCTTATCATTAGTAAATTTAAAAACATACAATAAAAGATCCAAGCAGCATATCCTCATCCTTGTGTCATATATGTATTAAAAAAAAATAAAAATATGAATATAAATAGTTTTATTTTCTGGTACCAAGACACTGCTGACTTAACTGGATGCATGGTACTGGCGTGTAGACAGTTCTCAAGACAACCATGGAAAGCAAGAGATCTCACAACAAGAATTTAACCTGCCCAAACTGCTTCACTAGAAGATGCCATTTTGAAATGTCTTGCATCAGGGATCCTATTTTACTTTTCTTAGAATGCAACATTAGTGGATTTTGTTGCCCTCATATTGGTATGGATTAGTCTGCCTCGTTTTTGCTTGATTGTGTTACAAGTCAAAACTCAGAAGCCACACGCATGAATGTGGACAAAGAGGAACATCATTTGGTGGACCTGATCCACTATGACTGTCTAAGGATGTTCAGAATCATAGAGACACCAAGAGCAGGGTCAGATTCTGCTGTTATTTGGGAAAATGTGAGTCTGAGTTATCTGGCAAATAGTTGCTGAATGTATAACTGAGGGCATTATTCCCCTGTTCATTTTCCAAGTGTTTTGTCCATTGAATTAATTCACACTCGTTAATGAAAGTTTTTTTCCCAGAGTGGTTGAAATAAAATAAGTTATCAGACCCAAAAAAAACCCAACCAAACCCTCACCAAACCTGGAAGTTTGTTGGTTTGTTTTTTTTTTTTTTATTTCATACATTCACAAATGGAGAAACTCTGTTTAGTTTTTTGTTTGGGTTTTTTTTTAAAGTAAATATATATTAACACCACCACTTCACCTCCTTTTTGACTGTGATGTTTTTAGCTACTGTCCTCACGCTGAAGTCCCCTTTAAAACTCTTTCATATCTTTAGCCTGGATACTTTCAATTGATTCATGGAGGAAGGAGTAAAAAGGAAATACTGTTCTGTTTTGTCTGAGCCCTTTCTTCATGGAGCTTAGCATGTCCTGGAAGCTGAGTAATCTCATTAGGGTTTATTCAGTGGGAGCTACAGTGGCTCACCAGCTTGCAGGCTCAGCCCCCTCAAGTGCTGACAGAATTAGAGTAGCACATAAGAATAAGAATAAAAGGTTAAATCTCATTTTCCTCTTGCACAAGTTGTAACACTCGAGTGTGTTAGGCTAAATCATGTCAAATTTATGGTATGGATTTGTTTCATTCAAGGTATTAAGAAGGCATTAGGCTTTTTTATGTAAGCTGGTGATTTCAACTGCTCAAGGACTCAGTGTGGTAAAACCTGGACTTGGTGATTTAAAGGTGGTCCAGTGCATTGAGTTGATAGGTTTCTGGAACTGTCTATGATGGGAAAGAGTGGCAACTGTCAGCTCAGAGTCCACCTGCCTATATTTGAAGCCAGGACTCTTCACTACTCTGAATATTTCCATATCTCACCTCATTGCTCCCTTCCTTTTCCAGGTTGTTGCTGGACAAAAAAAAAATCACTCAAGCCTTTCACCTTCTGGAAGATTTGTTGCATATTTCATCCACAGCTTGCAGGTTACTAGCTTGCAAAGTTCTTTGGAATGAAAAAAATCAGTAAATAATTCCTTTAAAGTAAATAAGCCATTAATATTATCTACCAGGATTGCACCTGCTACAGGCATGCCTGTATTGATCATCACTTTGTTCTTTGTGGCTATGGAACCTGACTCTCTGTGGTGTTGCTCTGTTTTGGTAGCTCCCTCAGACATACTAGGTGAAATATATGAGGAAGGCTGCCATTTTTATTTGACTCACCACAAGTTGCAAAATTAATGTGTAAACAGAGCACTTCTGTAGCAACTGGGAGTTGGTAACAGAACAAAGACTTGTCAAAAGTTTTTTAAACGCTCTGTGAGTAGCAATTGTTTAAGTTACAGACACTTTCACAAATTTAATGGTTTAAAACCAATAGTCACTAATACTTTGACTCAAAGATGTCTTTGGTTCACTTTTCAAACCATTTAACAAGTGCCATGTGTTAAATTTAAAGCCTTTAAGGAGCTAGAGTGGTGAAAGACATACCTTAAATTCCTTTTTTTTCTTCTGTATCATTCCTTCTTGTTGAAGCACTACACTTACCATAAATTTTTGAAATATTTGTTTGCTTCCTTGTCAGCTCTCCTGCCTCAGAAGTGGAAGATTTAAGTTCTAGAGCAGAGAGTCTTTTGTTAGAATTTGAAGTTAAATCTGAATGCAGTACAGTAACTTCAAACCTAAATACCATTTAACCATACAGGAACTGCTTCCTGGATTCTAATGTAAGCTGAGAGCATAGGACTGAGGAAACAGAGTTGATAAAACCAATCTTGCTCCTTTGTTTTTCTAGTCTGCTTCCAATTCCAGCCAAGAAAAGTAAGGGCTTCATTTAAAAAATAAAAATGTATTTTTTTCTAGATTATTCTAGTTGGTTTTAAAGTTCATGGCCAAATGGTTGGTGATGAGGTCTGAGGAAGAAGCCTGGACATGAGCCAGCAACCAGAATAGTTGCCATTAATAAAATGGGTAGAGGTTTGGAAAAAGACTGGAGGAGAGTGAGCTGCTGCAGGGATAATAAGAGACAGAGGAAACAAGTTTCTAGCCAGAAGCTGTCAGAGAAGAAGGAGCAGAGAATAGTGGAACTTCCAATTGCACAGAAGCAAGGAAAATGGCTATAATTTCAGCAGTAATTAACATTTTTTGGCACTCATGACCTTAGCTTTCCAAGTTTTCAAGACTTTATCTAAAAACACAGCAGTCAGGGTATTAGTAAAGCATTCCCCTCCAGTTTCAGTCATTTATAAGTTAAATAAATGCATTTCTATTATTTATTTACCAAGAAACATACAAGGCTGAATTCCATGTTTCTGATGATTATCACCTTTAGCTAACATAGTAATCACTGCTGCTAGCATTAAGATTCAGCAGTGATTTTCTGTTCAGAAATACTTTTCAAAGACATTTCCATGGCAGGCATAAACTTCTGTTGGCAGAAAAAAAAAGGACAATTCTCAAAATAATACTGTTTGACAAATCTGAAGTTTGACATAGCCACACAAAAAGACCCTTTCAGATGTCCTTAAAATCAAATGGAGATACATTTATGATATTATTCCAGGAAGTTAAGAACAGAACAATTACCAGCACAAACATTTCCCTGTGTAATCTGATTGTAAATCAAATGTGTTTAACACAGTAGTCTCCTCAGTTGCAGCTTTTACAGTTTATCAAGAAAAACAAAAGCACTGCATGAATTCCATAGAAATCATCTGTGAAAAACAATGTTGATTTATGTAAATACTGATAAAATTGCAAAATTATCTGCCAGGAGGAGAAGACTCCATATAAGGGGACCTTATATCTGCCTTCCAATACCTGAAGGGATCCTACAGGAAGGCTGGAGTGGGACTTTTCATAAGGAGAGACAGAACAAGGGGAAATGGTTTTAAGAAAAGTGTACATAGAGCTTGGCCTTATTTAGAGTGAAAGACTCATCATTCGTTTCATTACTCCTCAACGTGCTGGGTATGAAACATTTTAACATTGAATTTATGAAATGCACCCTTCCCCCTTAGAGTTTCACAGATTTGTTTTCTGTTTAAGTCCCTGAAATACATCAAAACATTAAAGTGCTGAGTGGTTAATAAATGCAGCAATGCCAGTAGAAAAATGATGTAGTTAGCATTATAAAGCCTTTCTCCTGTGCCTCTGGTGGAATGAACATGCCCAGCTTTACAGCAGCCATTTTAATTAGATTTTAAAATTGGATTTTGGAGACCTGTGGAAAAGGCATCAGCAAAGAAGGCTGGAGAGGGACTTTTCATAAGGGTGTCTAGCAATAGGATGAGGGGGAATGGTTTGAAGCTGAGGGAGAGTAGGCTTAGACTGGATCTTAGGAAGAAGTTGCTCAGTATGAGGGTGGTGAGACTCTGGAATAGGTTGCCCAAGGAGGTTGTGGCTGCCTCCTTCCTGGGTGTTCAAGACAGTTTGGATTAGGCCTTGAGCAGCTGAGTCTGGTTGAGAGGCATCCCTGCCCATGGTGGGGAAGTTGGAGTAGATATCTCTAGGGCCCCTTCTGACCTGGGCTGGTCAATGATTCTGTGAAGCTAGAGGGAATAAGGAACAGGGAAATAAAGCACAGTCAGATAATCTGACAGCACAAAGCAGCAGTCATGCAGTTCAGCAAGGTGTAAGAGAAAACATTCTTTCACCAGCCAGGGGCAACATGTTCAGTTTCTAGAGACATAAACAGCTTGTTTCATTTTCATCTCGTACCAAGGTAAGCACGTCTGTACAGGGCAGAAAACCCTGAAGCTATCAATGCATAATGAGCTGAAGCTCAAAAGATTTGTTCATGTCACTACAATTGCAAATAAAATGATAAGCCTGCCTTGTTAGTGTATTTTTTGTGAACATGTCTAAGGTGGTGCACAACACTTCTTCTGTCTCTTTTCCTCCTTTTTCTCTTTAACTTAATGTTCAGAGACAAGAAGAGGACCACAAAGATAATCAGAGGGCTGGAGCCCTTCCCCTATGGGGGACAAGCTGCAAGAGCTGGGGTTGTTCAGCCTTGTGGTGGGTTGAAATCCCCTTCCCACGTTAACCACCCCAGACCAGCTCAGTTCAGAAGCAAATGAAGCTGTATTTACTAGCAAAACCTACAATCTGCAATGGAATGCAATGAGTATGTACAAATACACACTATTTACAGTATTTACAAATATGTACAACTAACAGAAACAGCACAAAACCCTCCTGGCCAAAGCCAGGAAAGCTGTTCCTCTGCCTCCCCCTTCCCTGCCTTCTCCAGACCCCCCCTGGCAAAAGGCAGACAAGAAGCAGAGAGGTTGTCAGAGCTTAGCATTCAAGGTCAATAGCTGTTTGCAAGCTGGAAGCAAAGCCAGAAGAGAAGAGCAGAAACACCCTGCCAGAAGGCTGCAGAGAGAACTGAACTTTGTTTTGAGAATTGAATCTTAAAGGTTTCTCTCTCTCTGCAATGGAATTGTTTAGAATCATAGAATCATAGAATCAGTCAGGGTTGGAAGGGACCACAAGGATCACCTAGTTCCAACCCCCCTGCCATGGGCAGGGACACCTCACACTACATCAGGCTGGCCAGAGCCTCATCTTTTTTTACACCCAATAGAGATTTATTTACATTCTTACTACTTTCTGCTCAAGATCTGTGAAAAAAAATTAAAGGCATAGCCCTAAAACCATCACAAGCCTGGAGAAGAGAAGGCTCCAGGGAGACCTGAAGGGGACCTACAAGAAAGCCAGGAAGGGACTTTTTCCAAGGGGTCGTAGTGACAGGATGAGAGGGAATGGACTGAAGCTTGAGGAGGGCAGATTTCAACTGGAGAATAGGAAGAAAGGCTTTCCAATGAGGGTGGTGAGACACTGGAACACGTTGCCCAGAGGAGCAGTAAATGCCTCCTTGCTGGAGACATTTGAGGCCAGGTTGGACAGGGCCTTGAGCAACCTGGGCTAGCAGGAGGTGTCCCTGCCCATGGCAGGGAGGTTGGAAGGAGGTAATCTTAAAGGTCCCTTCCAACTCAAACCAATTCTGTGAATGTTTAGGACAACCTTAGCAGCTGTGAAGAAGTGAGCCCCTCTGCTCATCTCTAGCAGCCCTGCACAGGCAGCACTAGTCATCAGAACAGATTTAGGCTCCTGGAGCCCCAGCAGCCTCTCTTCTCACCATCTGCATCCACTAAACTGTATTTAAGCACTCCTGCTGACCTGAGTGGTACAGGATCAGGAGGAGAGATTGAAAGAGTTGGGGCTGTTCAGTCTGGAGAAGAGAAGGCTCTGAGGTGACTTTATTGTGGCCTTCCAGTATCTGAAGGGGGCTACAAGAAAGCTGGGGAGGGAGTTTTTAGGATATGAGGTAGGGACAGGACTAGGGGGAATGGAACAAAGCTGGAAGTGGGGAGATTCAGGCTGGATGTGAGGAAGAAGTTCTTCCCCATGAGAGTGGTGAGAGCCTGGAATGGGTTGTCCAGGGAGGTGGTTGAGGCCCCATCCCTGGAGGTGTTTGCAGCCAGGCTGGATGAGGCTCTGGCCAGCCTGATGTAGTGTGAGGTGTCCCTGCCCATGACAGAGGGGTTGGAACTGGATGATCCTTGTGGTCCCTTCCAACCCTGACTGATTCTATGATTCGTTGCCCCATGCCTCTGCCCAGGTAGTATCCACCAGTGGTGTCAGCTTTCTGATCCTTATGCCAGTTCCAAGTAATTTTTATTCTATTATTATATTCTATTCACAAGGGCATTTTAAGTATCTGGTTGCTTGGGAGGACTGATACTGTGGAGCTGTGCATGTTCCCTTCCCCACTCTGGCTTTCTACTCTGTTTCTGATGTTCTTCTTATTACAGTCTCGAGTTGTGCCAGGGGAGGTCTAAGATGGGTATTAGGAGTAAGTTCTTCACAGAAAGAGTGATTGCCCATTGGAATGTGCTGCCCAGGGAGGTGGTGGAGTCGCTGTCCCTGGAGGTGTTCAAGGAAAGCCTGGATGAGGCACTTAGTGCCATGGCCTAATTGATTGGATAGGGCTGGGTGATAGTTGGACTGGATGATCTTGGAGGTCTCTTCCAACCTGCTTGATTCTGATTCTATTCTATAATGGCAAAGTTTCAGTTACAGAGACCATAAATCTGTGCCTGCCAGCTCCATAGACCAATCCAAATTCACTACTGTCCATGTCTCTCCTCTCATCTTGCCTCCCTATAAGTCACATGCCAAGGTGAGCTCTAAAGAGACATTAAGTTATCTGTGTGTCCATCTTGCCTCACTGTAAGTCACATGCCAGGGCCAAGGTAATCTCTAAAGAGACATTAAGATGTCTGTGTGTCTAAGCCAAGCAAACACAAACACACGTGCTGCTAATGTCCACAAGCATCCACTTCACTGTGTTTAGTGATAGCACAAGGGATAATATGCCCAAGAATCTTCCTGAGCTTGGTTAAATTTTCCTCCTTTTTTTCTGGAGGGGAATTCCAGTTTTCAGATGCCTTCCTACTCCACCTGAGGCTCCAGTCCCTTACTCACAAAATTAAGAGTTTCTGTCTGCCAGCACAAACACTCTTACAGCTCTGCCTGTTTATACAGGGTACCCACACCTGATGTTGGGGTGATTTAGCAGACAAGCTTAGCAATCCAGTAGTCTTCCCTGTGATTCACTGTCAGCTAACAGCACACTTTTCAGCCCAGGGTGTTTTATGTGTCTCTTAAAAGTTTGCAATATGTGTTAGACAAAGTTATAAAAAACCCTGTAAAGCTTGAAAAGACAGAGATTCATACTCCCAGGGCTCAAACACCATCAGCAACCTAGGCACATGTTGTTAAGAAATCCTATTACAATCCAGTAGATTTTACAGGACCAGGCTGTTAACTATAAACTGAGGCAGAAAATGAGCATCTTTGTCATGATTTTCCTGCTTGCTTTGCCTACTTCATGTAAGAGCCAAGTCTCAATTGAATGTCAACAAGCTGACTTTGCAATTTAAGATACACCTGTTTGTTACAGGACATCTTTCTGATTAAGAGCATTCATCATGGTGCCTCTACTTATTTTTCTCTGCTGATGCAGCTGAGTCCTGTTTCAGAAATCTCTGGCACAGCTCTGCAGATAAGAATATTGTAGAGAAAGCCATGAGTCCAACTCTCCTTGGAATGCCACCAAGTATTTCAAGTCTCAGAATTAACTTAACTCAGCCCTATTCACAAGATTAATCAGTTCCCTCTCAAATATATTTTACATGAAACAGGTTTGTGAAAAGTGTTTCTTAGGCAATGTAATTTCAGTGCAGCTTTTGTGGCAGTGCATGTGCATCACCAAATTGTTGGCTGGAGATGAGGCTGCTTGATCTATCATGCAGTCACAGAAATAAGAAACACAATGTGCTCCTATTTATTGCTTTTTACCATTTGCAGCTCTCTTGATAAGTGCCTTTGCATGAAATTGTCCATTTTCCCCCTTCTGAATATTTCATTGCAGTTTGCCAGCAGTAATAACAAAATAGTCAGTTAACAACAGGAAGTGACAACTTTTTTTTCAAGTATAACCATTGCATTTTCACCAATACTTAGCAAACAGAGATAATGAAAAGGCACATTCTTTGTCCTGACAAGTTACTGTTGTGTTTTCATCTCCTTGGACAAACAGAAATGAAACAGTTGAAGACAATTTTATTTCCTGTAATTTTAAAATAAAATGGATTTACACAGTTCTGGCTGTTCTCATTGAGGAGTGTCCTGAATATATCTTGAACTTGACTTCATGGCTGGTTTGGGGTTTTTTTGCATTACTCAGAGGATGTTTGTGATAAGGTTGCATTTTCTGAGTGGTTAAATTCATTAATAGCTGGAACTGTTGGAATGCCCTTGCACACTGCTCTGATCATAATGGCTCTCAGAGCAAAACTTCCCTGATCAGAAATAGCAGTGTGCTTATCTGTCCTAAATCAAAATAGCATTCAGGCTCCCATTTAAAATTTCACTGATTCTGCATCTGTATGCTGGTCTGGTTCAAGCCAATAGCGTCTCACAATCAATCAATCTCAATCAATCTCAAACATTGTGGGTTCTCTTAGAGGCTGTCGGAATTAGATGTGATACTTTTCACAGGAGTAAAACCAGTTGTATTCAAAATATTGCAAGGAAACCAACAGGAAAATATTAAGGAAAGAATGAGAAAATAAAAGATTATTTTCACATTTATCATCTTTCTTCCCAGAGCTTTACATCTACTAAATTCTTTGTGGAGCATGCTAGCAAAGGATGTTTTTATCAATGACATAGAACAGTAGGATCAAGTGCACCACCAGCAGCCTTGCAGATGACACCAAACTGAGTCGTGCTGTTGATGTGCCAGAGGGGACAGGATGTCATCCAGAGGGACCTGGACAAGATGGAGATGTGGGCTCAGGTGAACCTCCTGAGATTCATCAAGAGCAAGTGCAAACCCTGTCTGTGAATCTGAACAATCCTCACTATCAATAAAGGTTGGGGGATGAGGTGCAGCAAGTAGCCCTGCAGAAAAGGACTTGGGTGTGCTGATGGATGGGAAGCTGGACATGAGCAGACAGTGTGAGCTTGCAGCACAGAAGGCCAATGGCATCCTGGGCTGCATCAAAAGAAGCACAGCCAGCACATCCAGAGAGGTGATTCTGCCACTTTGCTCTGCTCTGGTGAGACCTCACCTGGAGTGCTGTGTCCATCTCTGGAGCCCTCAGCACAGGAGAGACATGGACCTGATGGAATGGGTCCAGAGGAGGGCCATGAGAATGATCAGAGGCTGGAACACCTCTGCTAAGACTGAGGCTGAGGAAGCTGGGGGTGTTCAGCCTGGAGAAGAGAAGGCTCCAGGCAGACCGAATGGCAGCCTTCTGGTACCTGAAGGGGGCTTACAGGAAGGCTGCAGAGAGTTTGCAAAGGCCTGGAGTGACAGGACAAGGGGCAATGGTTTGAAATTAGAGAAGAGTAGATTTAGGCTGGATGTTAGGAACAAGACCTTTACCATGAGCGTAGTGGAACTGTGGAACAGGTTGCCCAGGGAGGAGGTTGAGGCTTCATCCCTGGAGATATTCAAGGTGAGGCTCAACAGGGCTCTGGGCAACCTGATCTAGTGGAGGATGCCCCTGCTGACTGCAGAGGGGGTTGGACTAGATGACCTTTAGAGGTCTCTTCCAGTACAAACCATGCTATGATTCTACGATATGGAGACATCAACTTGTAAAATGACATAGAAGATCGTTGCTGCTCTCTTCTTTCACTTATTAAAAACTTCAGTGATGCTATTATTCATAAGAAGACTGCAGGGCCCTGAGCCTTCATCTTGTTGCACAGATAAAGGAAACACTGTTTGATATCAGACTATTTATTGGCAATGTGATGGTTTTGTTCCTCCTAACAGCAGTTTTATCTGTGCTTCTGAATTTCCCTTGATCTCTGAAAGTAGCAGTGAAAGGAAAATAAAAGGATCTTGTTTTTCTGAAACAGGATCTCAAATTGGTTTAAACTACAGAAAGAGTCCTCAATTATTTAATCTTTCTAATTTATTCAGTCCATGTCTTGTTCATTCAGAGCAATTCCCCCTGATTTCAGCAGTGTGTTGCTGATCATAGCATGCCCCAGCCAGGAAAAATGCTGCATTAGCTCACCCAGTTTGAATTAAACATGCCTTTGTTACATGGCATTGTGTCTTCAGTTTTTCATTCAGGTGACTGGCAGTTAGGAAAACTAATAAAGGTTGATAGAACAAATGAAAAGCATTTTACTTTTGCCTGAGGATATTCACTCAGTAGTTTTCACTCTGCTTAGTTAGGGAGATTTTTTTTTTTTAACTTGAGGTATACCAGTGAAAGTGAGAAGTAATTGCAATGATGTTAATTTCAGTGATAGTCCGAGGAGGAACCTGAACATTGTCTTCTGAACAGGCATCATGTTACTCCTAAGAAACCTTCCAGATTCAAGTCTCTCAGGTTTGCATTTCAATGTCACAGCATGAAGTCCAACAACACATTCAGAACTTACATTGAAAAACCTCATGTTTCTTTTACAGCTTTCAGCTCGGATGCTTGCCTGCTCCTGCTCAGCTATAACTCCTGATGACATGAAAGCTCCCAAGATATGTGGAGGGGGCAGCTACTCTGTGTGTGGAGGGGGCTACTCTGCTGAGCTAAGAGATTTCTAGTTGTGAGTTAGAATTTCACTACAACCAGGAGAACAGGTAATAGTATCTAAAATCTGATCTGATTCTGGTGCTGAATTTCCTCTATACAATCATAGAATTGTTTTGGTTGGAAAAGACCTCTAAGATCATCCAGTCCAAACATTATCTAGCTCTACTGAGGCTGGTGCTAAACCCTGGCCCTCAGCACCACATCTCTGCATCTTTTAAAACACCTCCAGGGATAGGGACTCAGCCACCTCCCTGGGGAGCCTGTTCCAGTGTTTGAGAGCCCTTTCAGTCAAGAAGTTTCTCCTAATAGCCAATCTGAACCTCCTCTGGTACAATTTGATGCCATTTTCTTTCATCCTATCATTTCTAGCAGTTCCTGGCAGTGTTCAGACTCTTCAAGCCTACCTTGCAGAACTCAGGTCACAGGTGCATCCTGATATCTCAATTGAAGCATCTATAAACAGAAATATACTGCTTGCTTTTTCTTAGTATAAAAAGATAATTCAAAGTAAAAACAACATTCCCACACTTTGCCAGAGTATTTTTTGTTAGTATTAAACATTACAATAAAATTATGTTGTGTTACATTAAGTTTACCACCCAAAAAAATTATATTATTATAATACATTATATTAATTCAATAGATAATATGGTCAATTTGGCAAAGTTGGATCAGACAGCTCAGTTATCTGATTGCATTAATATTACATATCCAAATTCTCCTTGTTCTGTCTTTTTATCTCTGCCTGTTGGAATCCAAGCCCTGGAGTCAAATAAGAAAATTTCCCCATCTCTTTGAAAGTCTTGGATCAAAGGAATGAGTGTCAGCTGCCATCTCAGACAATAGAAGAGCACAGACTTTGTAAGGCCTTGCTCACTGTTAAGAGTGACTGGAGACAGGTTAAAGAGGAGTTAGGGCCAACTTGAGAGCTCAAACTTCATCTGTGACTGAATTACTCTTATGATTCCTGGTGTTGGTGTTTGGATTCAGCCCCACACTGAAGTCTGCAGATCCAACTTCTTCATATTTGGAGCATAAGGTTTAAATGTGATAAAGATCATTACGTTTTCTCTCTAAGTAAGCCTAATTGAATCAGAGCCTCTCTGACCCCCACATGCTTTGCTTTTTTTCTGGGTTTCTGATCCATTGCTATTGCTTCAGTTGCTACAAAAAAAATATCACCTGTAATCAAATGGCACAGCATCATCAGCTGCTTCAGAAAATCCCTCAGGCATTAGAGAGAACTCTGCATAGCTAAGTGCTCAATGTTAGCTGGTTCAGTCAGACTCTTGTGAGTCTGGGGGAGGGGGGAGAGGAGGGGGGAAGGGCTCCATTGTCGTCTACAGCTTCATGCATCACAAGATGCAAAGGAAAATATCACTCTGCATACGCTTGGGCATGCAGGAGATGTGATCAGCTTGCATGCAGACTGAGAACTGCATCCGTGCAAGGAAAGCTCTCTCCCTGTCCTCAGGAGCATACGTGGGTCTCAGACCCTGGTCTCCAGTTCTGCATTGCCACCTCCTGGCCAAGTCCTGGCACACAGGTATGGGAGGCTCTACGTTAGCCAGAAACCTGGGCTTGTGCTGGGACAGCCATTTCCAAGCATTCATTTCCAAAGCAGCCCCAGCATGGGCGAGGTAAGAGGCATTTCCAATCTCCCCACGGTGTTACTCTGGGTTTTCTTCCTTACTCTGGCCCTGCAGGGAAGACTGGAAACCAGGGAAGACTGGAAACCAGGGACGACTGCCCCACTGAAAGGCAGGACACAAAGGCACTGGGGTCACCGCTTGCATTGTTCATCACAGTGTAAAGGTATTTCCATGTACATGATGTGTGTGGATTAGAAGTATGACACTGCAGGTCCTCACCACGTTTACAAGCTCTAAGCCAGGCTGAGGAGCCATCATTGCATGAGGCATGCCCTCACCTATTCTGCATGTTGCTGCCTCACTTCTGGGCAAAGTTCAGTCTTCCTTTACTAGTATCCAGGACAAATGGGAAGTGATCTGCAGCCTGATTTTTTCTGGCCCTTACTTCTCCATTTATCTCACTCTCCTTAATAACCAGTGGTTGATAGGGACACATCACACACGTTCATCACAACAGTAAAGCTAGGCTTAGACAGATCTCATTTAACAGATGAGTTAGAGCTAGTGCTTTCTTACCATATCTCTCACCCTGGGTTTTGTTATCTCCTCTGCTGGATATCACTGGTGGAATGACACATGTGAAACTCCTCACTTAAGCTGTTGTGCAGGGTGGTTCAAGCTGAGCTGCAGGGTTTTGCATATACCATAGGAAATGTCCATCTATTCTCTTCCATCAGCAGAACTGAGAGGAGCACACATTCAGAGAGGGCAGCATGCACCTGGGAGCCATAGCATTGTGAATCTCTGGGGGTTTATTTCTGTTAATATTTTCTGTCTGATTTCTACCATGGCTTTCACTGGGGGCTTTTAGCAAAAGTGTACATAGAGCTTGGCCTTATTTAGAGTGAAAGACTCATCATTCGTTTCATTACTCCTCAATGTGCTGGGTATGAAACATTTTAACATTGAATTTATGAAATGCACCCTTCCCCCTTAGAGTTTTACAGATTCATTTTCTGTTTAAGTCCCAGAAATACATCAAAACATTAAAGTGCTGAGTGGTTAATAAATACAGCAATGCCAGTAGAAAAATGATGTAGTTAGCATTATAAAGCCTTTCTCCTGTGCCTCTGGTGGAATGAACATGCCCAGCTTTACAGCAGCCATTTTAATTAGATTTTAAAATTGGATTTTGGAGACCTGTGGAAAAGGCATCAGCAAAGAAGGCTGGAGAGGGACTTTTCATAAGAGTATCTAGCAATAGGACGAGGGAGAATGGTTTGAAGCCAAGGGAGAGTAGGCTTAGACTGGATCTTAGGAAGAAGTTCCTTAATATGAGGGTGGTGAGACTCTGGAATAGGTTGCCCAGGGAGGTTGTGGCTGCCTCCTTCCTGGGGGTGTTCAAGGCCAGTTTGGATTAGGCCTTGAGCAGCTGAGTCTAGTTAAGAGGTGTTCCTGCCCATGGTCAGGCAGTTGGAGTAGATATCTCTAAGGCCCCTTCCAACCTGGGCCATTCTATGACTCCTGATTCTATGAAACAGAGGCCAAAAGACACCACTGCAGAGTGCAGAGAAAGTCACCATGCACTGGCAGCATCCTAGTGACCACACTGCAGGAAGAAAATGTTGCAAGCTCTACCACAGAAAGAGTGCTTCTGACAGGTCTTCAAACTAGCAGACATGCAGAGCTTTATTTGAACACCTCATCAAAACATACCAAGATAGATTGGGATCTAATGGCAGCAGTTTAGGATTCCTTCATCAGTAGCTTTCTCTGCAGTTTCCAAATGCAACAACTGATTTGCTGAAGGTTTTGTCTTGTGCTAAGGCTGGGGTTTGGATGCTTTTTTAACTCTAGATAAACAGTACATGCCAGTCTCCTGGACTGGCAGCTCAGCACTTTTCACCACCTTTGCATTAAGAGTACTTTAAATGTAAAACCAAACCAAAACAAAGCCTAAACAAAGTCTGTGGGTCTGCTGTTTCTGAAATGGAGCAGAAATCACAATGCTAATTGAAAGTCAAAATTCCCAGACACTGCTTCTTGCTAGATATGGGTCATGCTCTGAAATTTAACTAGACTCAAAGAGCTGACTGAATAAAAGGGTCAACATGTAGGGTCCCTCTGGTCACAGTGGCATTTCTGCGAGGTCAGTAGCTGTAATAAGGATGCTGACTTGTCAGTTGTTTTTTCAGCTACTTATCTGAGTGCTGTGAAACTGAATGTCTGGGCTGGTACTGACTAATATGTATATCACTGTAATTATCACTGCATTTTGTTGTTGTTTTTTTTCTTGCTATCAGATCATCCAGGAGTAGTTAACATTAAGCATGCAAGCCAGAAGGCAACATCTTTTCTTCCTTAAGGACCAGAGGCATATAACCACACTGCTTTAGTTCTGCATTATGACTAGAGATGTTTTCAGATATTTCCCTTTATTAAATGATGAAAGGTTTCATTCAGCTTGGGAAAATGAATGGTCTTGGCAATTGCTCATAGCTCAGAGAGCAAGGAGTGATTCTCTTGTACCTTTGTTCCCTGCATCTCTCCTGCTCGTCCAGCAAGGGGAGTTGTAGGAACAATGCAGGCAATTTCTCTCAAAGTTGATCCTAAAGGAAAATACCTGTGATCACTGGTAAGGCAAGTTCCCCTTTGTCTACACCACTGTACAGCAGGTCAAATAGGAGATATTTATGAGGCACTCATTTACCATCCACTGATTTATTCGTGGCTTTGTGGGGGAGTAAAAGTTCTATCATGTAATTAGTGTTTTCCAAGCCCTGATGTCAGATATTCATCAATACTAAATTATTTGAGTTGGAGCTTAGCAACTGAGTATCTGACAGCTGTGCAGTCCAGGTAGAGGAGATGTGAATCAGGTTGAAAGAGAAGGTGCAGGTTTGTTTAGTTTTTCATTATTTACTGCAGCATTTTTAACAGAGTAATGCAATATAAGGAAAGGAAGTTAAAATGGCAACCTAAATGCATGGTGATAGATATTTAATTATGAGTAAGAGGAAATTCAGCCTTCTCTGCCACATATAATATTTTCCTGGTTCATTACTAAACATTACTGGTTCATGTCCTTACTGGTTCATTACTAAAATGTATTCATCCTACTGTCAGATCTCAGTCTATATCCTTGCTCTTTATCATGGAGGTTTGATTCTTACTGTTCATTTCTCTTCCCATTGTACTCTGTCAGGATCACATCCTGTAACAAGCTGCCTGCATGGATTTGATTTCATTCCTACCCTTGTGTTTGCAAATGTTTTTGTACTTTTGACCCAGGGAACAATGGCAGCACATAGACAGCTTGCATGCTCTATGTCAAGCAAGTGCAAAGCTCTCTGTAGGATGTGGGTCTTATTCTTACCAGGTTTACCCAATAACTTCCCTCTGATTAGGTTTTGCAGGCTGGTCCTCATGTCTCTTTCTCAAACCATGCAGTGTCACAGTGATCTTTTTAACCTCTCTCATTAGGCATCTGATAGACCACGGCATAGTATCTTTTGTTCACCAAGCTGGACACTGTAATAAACAAGAAAATAACTGTCCAGACCTAAAAGCATTTGAGATTCTTGCACAAAGAATTAATGTAAAGTTATTTGGGACACCAGTAACTGGGTACTTACACCATGCTTTTTGCCTGAATGTCTTTCATGTGACATGCAGCTCTGGTAGAGCTTCCCATTCTGGGACAGGCTGCTATACTATAACCTCCTTCATTGGGTGTCCATCTGAACCACAGAGCAGAAACAGCCTCCAGGCTGGGTAGCAAATTCCCAAACTTTGGCAAAGTTTGGCTTTAAATGTGGATCCAGAACTTCATGGCTAGCATTGCCTCTGAAATAGGCTTTTTCAGGTGGGTTGCTCAAGTCTTCCTGAGAGTCAACATGGAGTTTGCAGGATATGTTAATTTCCAGCCATACTCTCCTTCTGCTCTTCTGTCTACTGGTTATATCAGCTTGCCATGCTCATAAATGCAGATTTTAAAAGTAGCAGAATTTTACTGCAAAGAAGTTTGTCTTATCTGCCTACTTCATCACATGGTCAAAGGATGCATTAGCAACTGCTTCACTGGTGAGCCTTGGCACACAAGAGTTGTTACAGCCAGGAGCTGTTACAGCCAGGAGTTGTTTTCAGGCACATTGGGACAGAGAAATCTCCTGCTCAAAGAACAGACGAGACAAAGTTAGAGCTTATTCTGGAAGCTTTTCATGCCAGACTAGATGATAATGTCAGATCCTCTCCTTTCTTTAATCAAAAGGATGAACTTTCAGCATGTGTCATTGTGAAGATGTTTATTTATTCAGAGCTACTTGATCGAGTGGAAATGGGGCACAGACACAGGATAACCACAGAGGAGCCAAGCTAGGAGCACTGAAAAGGAAGAAAATAGGAAGCTGGACAGTCTCTGCCTCAACAGATGGGATCACCATGCTTTTGTACAAGGTGATGATATAAGGAGACTGTGGCTGCACATGTGCCATGCTGGGGGGTTTCTAGGAACTCCCTCACATCTGCCTGCCCAAGAACCTGATGAGTGTAGAATATTGTGAAACTATTGTGGCTATTTGTGTTTCAGTAGGGCACTGAAGGTGAGTTTAGCATCTTTTTCTTTCAGAACTTTTCTGATAACTTCCAGGCAAGAATCTGAGGCTGGAAAGAGAAAGATGGAGCTGGAGAGATGAATCTGGTGCATCTGCGCCCTGACACACACAAACATTGAAATGCAGGCATTTGATAATAGAGGGGGGAAACCCAGACAAAACACAAGTGGATCTACATTTGATACTATCTGGAAGGAATTACATTGCTTCTGAAGATCTCCCTATATCTGCACTTTCTTGCAAGTAAGAGCAGCTTGACTTTATCCAGGTTCTTTGCCTGAGCTAATGTGCCATCAGGAAATGCAGAGACTCAACCCCACTTCAAAGTCCAGTTGAGACTCCAGGATGAATGTGCACTGTTATCTTCCTCACACTCATTTTTCTGGGAGCCCTTCCTTTGTTTGCTCTCCCCTGAAACAAAACTAATCTGCCACTTTGTTCAGACTACAAAGAAAGTGATTTTCCTTTCCCCTATCATCACTTGTATTTTTTCAGCTATCACCTTATCTCCAGGCTGAGAGGTGGGGTCAGTTGTGTCTTCATTTGGGTATAGCTCCAGGCTTCCACTTAAAAAAAATTATAGAAGATGCTTTAGCACCTCTTAAGAGCAGTGCTCTTGCTCCATGGATTTAGCTTTAAGATAAGTAGGTTTGAAAGATCTGCAATCAGTAATCCTCCATTTCTCTAACATAATTATTTATCAGATGCAAATCAATAATCAGGATCCCAAACTTGTTCTTTAGGTATGTCTAGGGGTTGGACAAATATATTCACCATTGATGTCCTAATTATATAAAATAGATGAGGATGTAAACAGTAAGCTCTGAGCTCTGGGCAGCTTGATCTAGTTGAGGATGCCTCTGCTTACTGCAGAGGGTGTTGGACTAGATGACCTGTGGAGGTTCCTTGCAACCCAGACCATTCTGTTATTCTCTGATTCTATTTTCATGGCTAAAAGTAGATATAAATAGATATAAATAATAACAGTGTTTCACAGAATCACATCATTTTAAAAAAGTAAGAAGTGTGTCGCAGTCTCACAGTATATCAGAGGTTGGAAGGGACCTCCAGAGATCATCAGGTCCAACCTCCCTGCCAGAGCAGGATCACTGAGGGTAGTCTGCACAGGAATGCATCCAGGTAGGTTTGGAAAGTCTCCAGAGAAGGAGACTCCACAACCCCCCGGGGCAGCCTGTTCCAGTGCTCTGTCACCCTCACTGGAAAGAAGTTTCTCCTCATGTTGAGCTGAAATCTTCTCTGTTCTAATTTGAACCCATTGTTCCTTGTCTTATCACTGTGAACCACCCAAAAGAGCCTGGCCCCCTCCACTTGACACCACCCCTCAGCTATTGATAGACATTGATCAGATCCCCTCTCAGTCTTCTCTTCTGCAGACTAAACAGCCCCAGGGCTCTCAGTCTCTCTTCACAGAGGAGATGCTCAAGTCCCCTAAGCATCCTCCTGGCTCTCTGTTGGATTCTCTCCAGCAGGTCTCTGTCTTTCTTGAACTGGGGAGCCCAAAACTGTCAGATACCAGGTAAACTCTGAGTTTGGCTTGATTCAAGCTCAATTTCACATGTTAAAGGCAATAAAAATACATGTTCATGGACTAATTTTTAAAATTATCATTCTTGAGGGATAACATCATTAAGGAAATAATCCTTGCATCTTTTTTTGTTGTTGTTGCTTGAGTTGGAGTGAAAAAAATGGCAGTCAACTGCTTCAAATTTCTGAAGAGATGTTGCCTCATATGTTTATCTGGTTTTATGGAGCTTGTAAGAAGCTGTGTGGATCCAATCCCCCAGTACTGCTTGGTTTTAATACCCAGCAAAAGAATAGCAGAAGTAGTCTGTTTGGACAGAGAGTCTTGTAGTGAGTGGGTATCTCCATCTGGAGTGGAGACTTCTTCTGGCTGAAAGAAGCAAGACTAGTTTATTTTAATGGAGTATCTCTATACAATGGTCCACTCAATGAGAGAGAGCCCCTAATCTTTTTTGTTCCCCCCTGAAAATGATAAATTACTGCTCCATATTTACTACAGTTTTTCATTATCTTCATTTATTCCATGCCCTTTAGTTCTGTGATAGGTAATTAATAATGTATTTGGGCTTGGGGTTATTTTTATTTGTAACAACACTCTTGAGGATTCATAACCAAGCTGGACTGCAGCTGACCTCATTTTTCAAGTTCTTCTGAAGAGCAAAGTTATTATTTTTCAGACTTCTCAGGCTGATACGTGCATTAATGTTTTCAAAGAAACAACTACAATTAAAATCCCTGCTAGCATTTTGTTTATTTTGTTTTATTTTTCTTTTTAACCTGTGTTTGGGTGGATAACCAAGCAGCTAACCCAAGAAAGGTGGTTTTGTGATGTGACCTGATAACCTTTTGCACTTGCACGTTTGCTGTGCCGTCATGAGCAGTACAATGCTGGCTGGGTCAAAAGTAGAGTCATGTCCTTGAAAACTGTTCACATAGCTTATGGATTCCTTAAATCATGACAGACACACATACATGAACACATGCACACATTCATGAGGGCAAAGACTCTGCCTGTCTAGCAGGAGTCATTGAAATGCTGCTTGTTAATGAAGTAGAACCGTAAGGTGCACTTAACAATGATAATCTCTACTGAACTTTCAGCTGTACTTTCTCTTCATCATTTGTATGCCCATGCCTACTCATATTTTTGCCTCAAAGCTAGTAAAGCACTCCTCCCTCACATGAAGAGCATTGATTGTTTGTGTAGGACTTGGGAACAGCAATCACAATGACTCCCTGGATGCTTTCAGAGATCCAGAAAGCTGAGCATCAAAGCATTTCTCTTTGTTTCACGTTCTCTCAA
The DNA here is from genome assembly GCF_027791375.1 of Indicator indicator. Classification (NCBI taxonomy): domain Eukaryota; kingdom Metazoa; phylum Chordata; class Aves; order Piciformes; family Indicatoridae; genus Indicator; species Indicator indicator. The sequence goes on from NC_072017.1 coordinate 6,267,333, forward strand.
GGCAAATCCATGCAGGTATTTGATGTATGGATTTTTTCCCCACCTCCCCTGTTTTGTGCTCCAAGGAGTGTTCTGGCTTCCTGCTACTGTCCCTGTTCTCTGTTTCTCTCCCCACCCACAGGGACTGGTGGCTGCTCCTGCCCCAAATTGCTTTTGTTTACAGGTGAAGGTGTGCTGCATGTTGCCACACAGCTCCTTCCCCTTCAGCAAATCCTTTAACTCCCCTTTCTCCTCTTATAGTAAGGCAGCCTGCCAGCAGCTCCTCACTTTTCATATTCAAATCATCTGGGTTGTGTAAGAGGCACAATGCTGATTGCACAACCTGGATGTGGGAGGAAAGAGAGGGTTAAGAGCTGTGTTCCAAAGCAGTTCTCTAGTAGTCAGACACACTGTGCTGGGTCAGTGAGTAGAACATCCATTCCCCTCTGTGCCTGTCATGGCAAAACCATATCAGTGTGCAGCTGGTCACCTTAGCATCGCTGCTTTAGCCCAAAGAGTAGCTGTTTGGGGTTTTAACTTTGCAGGCAGGGAAGGTTTCTCACATTTGATGTGTTCACAGCTTCAGTTTTCTAAAATGGTCTCAAGATGTGGCTTAGGAGGGGAATCCACACAGCGTTCCTGTTGGGCTGTTATGTACAACAGGGGCGATGCTGAAGTTCTGGGCTGTTGTGGAGGCTCCTTCAGCACTCTGCTCCATTTGTCTTCTGGAGGGTTATGGCTAGCTAGTTTTGACTAGGAAACTTCACAGTAGCTGCTCTGGGGCTGTGTTTGGATTGGGATTTGGGCTGGAAACAATGTTGAGAGCACAGGGATGTTTTAGCTGTCACTGAGCAATGCTTACACACAGTCAAGACCTTTTCTGTTTCTCACCTCATCCCACCAGCAAGTAGGCTGGAGGTGCACAAGGAGCTGGGAGGGAAGACAGCCAAGAAAGCTGACCCCAGCTGACCAGAGGGATATGACATATGACCATATGATATCATATGGTCAGCAATGTGCCCTTGTGGCCAAGAGGGCTAATGGGATCCTGGGGTGCATTCAGAGGAGCATGTGCAGCAGATCGAGGGAGGTTCTCCTCCCCTTCTGCTCTGCCCTGGTGAGACCACACCTGGAATATTGCATCTAGTTTTGGGCTCCCCAGTTCAAGAATGACAGAGATCTACTGAAGAGAGTCCAACAGAGGGCTACCAGGAGGATTAAGGGACTGGAGCATGTGCCCTGTGAGGGAGAGGCTGAGAGACCTGGGGCTGTTTGGGCTGGAGAAGACTGAGAGGGGATTTAATAAATGTTTATAAATATCTGAGAGCTGGGTGTCAAGAGGGAGGGGACAGGCTCTGCTCACTTGCACCCTGTGATAGGACAAGGAGTAATGGATATAAACTACACTACAGGAGGTTCAACCTCAACCTGAGGAGGAACTTCTTCACTGTGAGGGTCACAGAGCACTGGAACAGGCTCCCCAGGGGGGTTGTGGAGTCTCCTTCTCTAGAGTCGTTCAAGACCCATCTGGGTGCATTTCTGTGTGACCTCTGCTGGATTCTATGGTCCTGCTCTGGCAGGAGGGTTGGACTCAGTGATCTTCTGAGGTCCCTTCCAACCCCTAACATCCTGTGTGTGCTCCTGTGATCATGCTGAGCCTATAAAGTTAGAGGAAGAAGAAGAAAGGGAGGAGACACTTGGACTGATGGTGTTTGTCTTCCCAAGTAACCATTACATGTAGTCCTGTTCTCCTGGAGATGGCTGCAGGTGGGAAGTGGGGAATGAATTCCTCGTTTTGTTTTGCTCATGTGCCTGTCTTTTGCTTTACCTGTTAAACTGTCTTTATCTCAGCTTACAAGTCTTCTCACTTTTACCCTTTCAATTCTCTCCTCATCCCACTGGAGGGGAGTGGGCAAGCAGCTGCCAGCTGTGGTTAAACTATGAGTAGGATATCCCCTCCTCTGCCAGGACATCTGGAACCAGAACAACCATTTCCTGTTCTGAGCAATCAGATTCTAAAGCTTATGAAGAATCATGTGAGAGATCCTCACATTGAGGCATATTCCATTTTTTGGGGGGGTTGCCAAGATGCTTTACTGCCATTCAAGATATTCAAAGCCTTCCATTTTATGGATTACCTAATTTACTATATATGTGGAGGAAAGGCACAGAATTTCTGGACCTGTGGTAGACTCAGCATGTGCTCTGTTCCCATGAGACTCCAACACTAGCTTTATTTATCTTCTCAACTTCTGTGTAGGATTTGTTATAAGGCTTTTGCTGCTGCCTCCATGGAATCCATTCTAGAGCTGACTTTGAATAGCTCACTTGTCCACATTCACAATCTAGCTTTCAACAACCAGCACAAAAGAAAAGAAGCCAAGTAATGCTGCTGGTTAGAAGTTTCTCCAAATTGCTCATCAAAAGTAAGCACATCATTAGCTTAAAGCCAACTGAGAGTTCTGAGGGGAGCAGACACAGACTGCAAAACCCCAGCTTCAAAAAAAAAAAAAAAAAAAAAAAAAAAAAAAAAAAAGAAAGGAAAAGGAATAAATAAATAAATAAGGCAACAACAGTGTAATTTTTACAGCTCTCAGAAGTAATTTCAGAGAGGTGCCCTAGGTCTTGTACTTCTTCTTTTTTTCTTTCACTGAAGTTTCCCCAAATACTTTTCCAAGTGCTTGCTCTGGCTGGTGAATTTGACACTACTGTTTAGTACAATGATGTGTTTGCAATACTGGAAAGTAATTGTTTTTCTACGATGGAGGGGGGTTTTGGCATAGCTGTGTTTCCATTCTTTGATGTGGGTGAGGTGATCTATACCCTCCCTATGTGCTGGAATGCTTTTAAAATGTTTAAAAGGAAAAAAAAAAAAAAGGAAAGAAAATGCCATCTTCTGGATTTCCTCTGGGAAATTCTCCTGCAAAGTGCCAAGAACCTAAACAAAAGTCTGGCTATCTATAAAGAGAGCTATCAAGCCAAAGAGGGCCTTACTGAGCCATCATCCACTTGTTTGGTTCGGGTTTTCTGAAGCCCTTCATGAGAGCCATATTTCCAAATTCTCATTGTTGTGTATTTTATGGGAATGGCTACCTGGTTGTGTTCAGTATATAGAGAGGGGTGTCCAGAATGCTTGCAAGGAAAAAAGGAGAAAAAAAGAGAGATCATTTTAAAGCCTTTTATGAAGAAAGTGCTACACTTTTTGGTTTGGGGTGGGTTTTGTGGGTTTTAGTTGTTCTTCTCCCAGGCAACCAGTGACAGAAAGAGAGGACACAGTCTCAAGCTGCAGCAAGGGAGGTTTAGGCTGGATTCTTCCCAGAAAGAGAGATTGGCCACTGGAATGGGCTGCCCAGGGAGGTGGTGGAGTCACCATCCCTGGAAGTGTTTAAGCAAAGACTGAATGTGGTACTTAGTGCCATGGTTTAGTTGATTAGATGGTTTTGGGTGATAGGTTGGACTCAACGATCTCCAGGGTCTTTTCCAACCTGGTTAATTCTGTGATTCTTTCTGACATCTAGTTCTTGTTTACAGCAATCCTGTGCGTTTGGAGGTGGAGACACAGCGTGCCCTGTGCTGTTCCTGAAGTGTTCAGGGAAGGCACAAAGGCTGGAGATCCCTCTCTTCCACCCTTGCTCCCAGAGATTAGCATTTACCAGCAGTAACTGAGCAGAGAGATCTTGCAGCAACGCCAGACCCTGTAAGCACGATTTGCATGCACAGCACAACAGCTGCAATGGCAAAGGAGTGCAGCAGTCTTGGTTTCCATTGCCATGTCACCCACAGGAGTTATATCACCCTTAGACAATAAGCTTCATTATGAGGAAGACAAGGTTATTTCCCTGTAACCTGAAATCCATGAGTGCTATTGTTTCTGCACAGCACTGTGAAGTCCAACTTGATAGCCTGACCTTAAACAGCCATACAAACAGGGCTTTTGAACAGCTTTCTATGAAATACAAAGGGTTGAAATTTGAAGGGTGTTCTCTGGCCTTGTTTGTGTTCAGTTTTGGGCCCTCTCACTGAAAGAAAGATGTTGAGGTGTTGCAGTATGTCTGGAGAAGGGCGACAAAGCTGCTGAAAGGTCTGCAGAACAAGTCTTATGAGGAATGCCTGTGGGAACTGGAATGGTTTAGTCTGGAGAAGAGGAGGCAGAAGAGAGAGCTTCTCACTGTCTACAGCTACTGAAAGGAAGTTAGACCAAGGTGGTTGTTGGTGTCTTCTCCTTACTAACTAGTGATAGGACAAGAGGAAATGACCTCAAGTTGTGCCAGGGGAAGTTTAGGTTGGATATCATGAAGAAATTCTTTACTCAAAGAGTGGTCAAGCACTGGACCAGCTGCCCAGGGTAGTGGTGGAGTCACCATCACTGGAGGTGTTCAGAAGATGTGTGGGCCTGGCACCTGGGTAGATGGTTTAATGGCTGTGATGGTGTTAGGTCAGTGGTTGGCGTTGGTGATCATAAGCATCTTTTCCAACCATGGTGATTCTGTGATTCTCAATCTCAGACAGCACTGCTGGATCTTGCTGTTCTTCAGGACATCTGACAATAGTTGGGTTGGAGAATATACCTCCAAACTGCAGGCAGACACATTTGACTGCAAAGGGGTTTCACAGTATCACAGTCTCACAGTATATCAGAGGTTGGAAGGGACCTCCAGAGATCATTCAGTCCAACCCCTCTGCCAGAGCAGCATCACTTAGGGGAGTCTGCAAAGGAATGCATCCAGGTGGGTTTGGAAAGGCTCCAGAGAAGGAGACTCCACAACCCCCCGGGGCAGCCTGTTCCAGTGCTCTGTCACCCTCAGTGTAAAGAAGTTTCTCCTCATGTTGAGCTGAAATCTTCTCTGTTCTAATTTGAACCCATTGTTCCTTGTCTTATCACTGTGAACCACCCAAAAGAGCCTGGCCCCCTCCACTTGACACCCACCCCTCAGCTATTGATAGACACTGATCAGATCCCTCTCAGTCTTCTCTTCTCCAGACCAAACAGCCCCAGGGCTCTCAGTCTCTCCTCACAGGGGAGATGCTCAAGTCCCCTAAGCATCCTCCTGGCTCTCTGTTGGATTCTCTCCAGCAGGTCTCTGTCTCTCTTGAACTGGGGAGCCCAAAACTGGACTCAGTATTCCAGGTGTGGTCTCACCAGGGCAGAGTAGAGAGGTAGAAGAACTTCCCTAGACCTGCTGGACATGGCTGTTTTAACAGCCATGTGTACAGGTGGGGTTAAAACTTGTACCAGTGCTGCATGCTGGAGTTTGGTGCGCAGCTTTTGCAAGACCTCACAGCTAGATGCATGCCTAACTCTGCATTATTACCATGTGTTTAAAGACAGAGTGGCATTATATAAATGAATCAGCTTTACTCAGCAGTTTTCTGCAAATAATAGGCACTTTATTAAAAAAATTCCAGATCAGCTTACAGCTTAACCCTAGCCACTGACAGCCATCTTTAACAACAAATCTCTACTTTTCAGGGGAGGGGATTCCTGCAAAATATTGGAGGATCAAGCCTGTGGCTGACATACTTTTTTAAAACCCTGAAAATTGGGTACCTCCAGTATCTTTGCAGAGTGGCAGTTTAAACAGCTCCTTGCTTGCATTAGGAAGGTGCCAATTGTTGAGTGGCACAACCTCTTACTGAGGTCATAATGTGGCAGTTGAAGTATTTCTTTACCTGCATAGTTTATAACCTAAGTAAGTTTAGTACCTAAGGAAATTAAGGAGGCTTCATTTGAACTTAAGGAAAAACTTCTTTGAGAGTGCCAGGGCTCTAAACAGGCTGCCCAGAGAGGTTGTGGAGTCTCCTTCTCTGGGGGCCTTCAGAACCCACCTGGATGCATTCCTGTGCAGCCTGACCTAGGCAAACATGCTCTAGCAGGGAATTATAGAACGGCTTGAGTTGGAAAAGACCTTAAAGATCATCAGAGTCCAACACCCTTGCAATGGGGCAAGGACAGCTCCTGCTAGATCAGGTTGCTCCAAGCTTCATTGAGGCTGATCTGAAATATTTCCAGGGATAAGGAGCCCACAGCTTCTCTGGCCAACCCATTCCAGTGTCTCACCACCCTCATAGTAAAGAACTTCAGCTGGACTAGATGATCTCCAGAAATTCCTTCCAACCCCCACCATTCTGTGAACCTTGTTTTCTTTTTAAAGCAAAGGGCTTGGCTGAAGCAGGCTGTAGGGTGGCTGTGTTTTGGGTAATCCAAGTATAAAAAGTCTTCTAATCCTTCTGTAAGATGGTTACTCTAGCAGCAAGACCAGGGCTTGGCCAGGGCAGGGAGACCTGCACCCCGTCTGTGCTTCAGAGCCCAGGTGGCTGTTGCACAGGCATTGATTCACTGCTGTGAGGTGCTCATCTCTCACACAGCCACAATGACAGATGGAGAAAAGCCTGAAGATTGCTCTTCCTCCACCATCTTCCACCTCCCAAAGGAATTTTTAGGCAGGTGTGATTATTTCATCCAGACATTAACAAGCTTTGCTTTATCATCTTCCCATCCCTGCCAAAAGCTCTGAATACTGCCATGTGCCAAAAAGTAGCTGTGCCTTAGACCTCAGGTAATTAAAATCAAACAGAAGTTATTGCAACTTAAAGAAAAAAAAGCTTAAAACTTGTGAGCTGAAGATAAGACTCATTTTTACACCAGGCCTTTCCAGTTGACAGGGGTCTAAAAAGCTTGTGTGCTTCTATAGGTACCTACAATCTCTCCATCTCTTCACCAAGCATTGATGGAAATAAAAGGAGGAGACATTCATTTCTTCACACAGAATGACCACTTTCTTCACTGTGTGGTCACATCATGAGCAGGGGCAGCTTTTTCTGGCTTCACAAAGCAAAATCACCTCAGTGTACTGGCTGAGCTTGATGCTCTTTCTGGTTTCCAGCAAAGGTTCATTCCTGGAAATGTTTTGGAATAATCCTGCCAAGCAAAGAGACAAAAATGGCCATTCTGGGGCTGCTTTTCTCTAAGGCTTAACAGGTTGTTAGTAGTACTGTGCACCAGGCCTTCCCCTGAGGGACTTGGCAGTGGGTGCATTGTTGAGGTTTTGGTGTTTTGTAGAGGTTTGAATCCATCATATTCTCCTAAAATTTTCAGAAAAAAAGGATTGCTCTTCTCCTTGTTTTAACTCTTGAAGTCTGTGGAAAACCGGAAGTTCACAAATGTAGTTCTTCCACAATGAACAACCAAAGACCTTTTGGAACAGAATTTGAAACCATGATGTTATTGCTGTATTTAATCCTTTTGCTAATTAATAAGTAATTTAAATAAAGTTTACTTCCAAACTTAGGTACTAGGATATCACAGTGCCTGCATACTCCAGGCTTATAAGTAACAGCTAAAATACACTTCTAATTTTTGCAGAGGCATGTGGTGATGAATCATAGAATCATAGAATGGTTTGAGTTGGAAGGGACCTTAGAGAGCATCTAGTTCCAACCCCCTGCCATGTGCAGGCACACCTGCTACTAGACCAGGTTGCTCAAGGTCCCATAAGGTGAAGGGGAATGGCTTCAAGCTGGAAGAAGCTAGGTTTAGATTGGACATGAAAAAGAAATTCTTCCCTGTGGGGCACTGGAACAGGTTTCCCAGAGAAGCTGTGGAGGTTCCAAGCCTGGAAGTGTTCAGAACCAGGCTGGCTGGAGCCTTGAACAAGCTGGCCTAGTAGGAGGTGTCCCTGCCCATGGCAGGGTGTTGGAACTAGATGTTCTATAAGGTCCCTTCCAAACCAAACCAATCTATGATCGTACTCAGTGATGAATGTATGAGGCTGATCATGTTTCTTTTCCAAGTTCCTTAAGAAATTCTAACAGTAGGTCTCAGCATAGGTGCTCCTCCTAAGCCTTATGGACATACTCTTCCATTTTGCATCAAATCCCTAACAGTAATGGTGGTGTTTAACTTCTCTTCTCTCATTTTAGAACTCTGACAGCAGACAAATGTATGAGCAGCACCTGAGTGAAGCCCAGCTCCATCTCATGCTGTCTTTGTGAAGAAGAATACATGCTGACAACATGCTGTGGCTTTCCACCTGCATCTCTCCATTACAAGCTTTCTAGAGATGACTCTAAACATACATTTATTTTATTTTTTTTTAATTCAGAAAGCACTAAAAGCTTTATTCAAAAAGCAAAGAACCACTCTGAATATTCAGTTATTTCCCAAATCCACTTTTTCACATGGGTTCACAGGACCAGTGAGCTCTTCCACAGCAGCAGCAGAGCAACCATTTTCCTGTTCAATTATTGAATCTTCTCTCTGCAAGGATGTAGTTTGTACAAAGTTTGCCATCACAGAACTGCAAAGGAGTAACAAGACAGTGACAGAGATGAGATGTACCATGGGTGAAACATCCTTCTTCCCATGCAATGAATGCAAGGCAATGCCCAGGAGCAGCTCTGGTAGTTGGGGATTTCTTGGTTCCCTCCACTGCCAGGCACGTCCCAGTGTAATACTTAGATCCTAGCTCTCCTACTCATCCCCAGCTGTGGCTGCCTCTCTGGCCTGGACAGCACCACCTGGGAGCCAGGGGTATGTTAGGGAAGCTGGAAGAGGAACATGTCCACAAGCACATGGTGGGATGGTTCACAGATACACAAATCCAATAGGTTATCAGCTGTCTCAGGTGACACCCCCCTCTCCTACACTGAGTATGGAGGTTTATGCATTTTCTCCCCCTCCAAACAGGGGTTTTAAAAAATGGCCTGTTCAAGACAAAATAAATCATCTAATTACTTCTGGAAAGCCAGACTCCTCCTCTGACACTTTAAAGCTTTAGCTCCAGCTGAGTCCTGGCATATCTCCTTTGTGCTCCTTTGCCTAATGTCCTCCTTGGGTATATTCTCACCACTAACTAGAGGTTGTCCCTCAGAGGGGCTGCTGCAACATGTGACCTGCAGCTCAACAGCCTCTTTTCTCTCCCCCATTTACACTCTTGGTCTCTGTCAGGGATGACTCCACTTCTGTTTATCTTGGGGAATCAACACAAATCTGTTTGCTGTCTAGTAGCTTTGAGTTCCCCAAGATAATTCCCAACTGTGGGAGTCATCCCAAAACATCTCTGCTGTTGTGACTGCCTAAGCCAGCATCTCTTTGAAATGCAGGCTCCCAAGTGATTGACTTCCAAGTAAGAGGAGCTGAATGGGTTTAGACAGATTAACATTCTAGCAGTAAGTGGCAGTCATTCCAAGGAGCTAAATCAAATTCTCAAGTGCTCATTAGCAACAGGGGGGGAAAAAAAAGAAGGAAAAAATCCCTAGTTTGAGAACATAAAAAAGAATCAGCACATAACGGAGAAATTTGGTGGAAGCTTGTTTGTTCATTAGAGTTTTTCATTGATGGCCATCTCCCTAAAACAGCAGGTCATGGGGTGCTGCTGCCTGGCATTTGTTTAAAAAAAAACAGAAGTATGAAGGTGCAGTTGGCCCAGGTTCACTTCAAGTTCAGAATCAGCTTGGTAAAGTTTGTCTGGCCAGACTTGTGTTAGCAGTTCTGTACTTCCAGGGCAGGGTAAAAACCACTCAGCTGGCATTTGCTGTCCAGGCTTGGAAGGGCTGCTCTATACCCCTGAAAACCAAAAAACGAGTCTGCTCTGATGATTTCACTCAGGTCATCCTAGGAACTCTGTGTGCTTGGAATCATTTGTCTATTTGGAGTGTCCTAATAGGACATAATTGCACAAATGGCTGTGTGGGGGAGGTAGAGAGGACGTTCACCACTTAGCAATCCAGACAAGAAATACTGCTCCATCTTGGGGCACGGAGGGACAGTGGCTTCACCACAGGTCCAGAAAGGTGCAGCCTGCATTTCTCACTGACATTAGCCATTTCCAAACAACAGACTGAGCAGGATGGTACAAGGTGGCCTTGCAGCAGCTATCCCCAGCACAACCAACCTGTGTCCCCCTTCTCTGGCAGCACAACCCCTTGCCCTGCAGTGCTCCCCAGTCTGGGCACCCACCACTCCTTTCCCTCCCCACACTGTCCTCATTGCTCACTTCAGGCTTGGGATCAAGGGTGAAACAGGGACCTGAATCTTGCTAGTGAGTGGAGTAGTTTACATGAATTAAAAATATTTACAGTTTTTCCTTCAGCATGTTTTCTTAGAGTCTTACAAATCATGCAAATAGATTTTTTTTTTTTTTTTGCAGTTTAAGCAACTGCAAAGCCTTACCTGTTCTCACTAAACCCAAAACCTAATAAAAGCCATAACTAGGAAAGATTTGAAATGCTTTTGGAAATTAACCGCTAGTTTGGAAACTAACGGCTGGTCCCGTGAAAGTTAAATCAGCTCTACCTGGGTAAGATTTTCTATGCAGAGTGAAGTCCCCATTTGCCTCTCACATTTCAGAAATGTCAGAGGCAAATCCTGCCCCAGCTCTCCCTTCCTGCTTGATTTACTCCTAGAAATATTTTCGCTGCTGTTTCACGCAGCGCTAATGAGTTTAAACCCAGTTGGTTCACGGCAGCTGAGCTGTGGCAAGGCAAAACCCTGAGCTGTACCCAGATGCAGACTCACCCAGAGGAGAGGAGGGAAACCCAAAACCACCTTCCAGACTTGACCACCTGAAGAAAAGCTGTCTAAGGATTTGGTTTAAATCAGACATTCACCACAGGGTGGTTGCACATCGGTGGTGCTCCTGCTCCGCTTGCCTGCTGGAATCACAGAACCACAGAATTGTTTTGGTAGGAAAAGACCTCTAAGATAACTGATTCCAGCCATCAGCCTAAGACCACCATGGGCATTAAACTGTGTACTGAAGTGTCATGTCCACACATTCCTTGAACACCTCCAGGGGCAGTGACTCCACCACTTCCAGTTCATGCTGCTTCATCCCCTGCGCTCTCCACCTGCTCTGATCCATGGAGCTTTGTGTGCATGAAGCTCTCCCTCTGCAAAGGAGCATCCCTCATAGGAAGTGCCTGGATGCTCTAGTAACAGAGTCAGCATGAAGCCTGGAGACAGTTAAGTGCATTCCCTTCACCAGCACCCACATTCTTCCTTGCCTTTTAGAAAGCTGCTTTTCCTGGACAAAAACAACCAACAGCAAAGATACCAAGACGTCAGGAAATGCTTTTGCTGACTTGGTGTGAAGAAAATATTTTTCTTATCCAAAAAGGCAGAAGCAGCTGAATAAGCCACTTCACCTTCCTTCCTTCCTTTCCTCTCCTCCCTCTGTAGACCTTCTGCCTCTGCACAGGACATTTCTTCAGGCATCTGTCTGGCTTATTTATTTGTGATTTATGCTTTTCGTGGTCAGCTCCTGAGACTATTCAGAAGAGTGGACACCTCTTGGTTTGGCTCCTACCTTGCTCTGATGGGCACAGCAAAGCCATCTGCTCAGACCCATCACACATCTACACTGGGTACAGGTCTGTGTAGTGCCACAGAAATAGAAGCTGAAATGATAGCAAGTGAGTTTTCTTCCTGGGATTCTGAATCCCTCTGCTGCAGTCTGGATAGCTTACAAGCAGTAAATTCGTGGATCTAAGCCCGTTGTGCTTGAAAGGGTTGCCTAGTGCAAAAATTCTTTGAGTGATTTCTGCTAGGAAGTGTCAGGCATCAGTCCCTTGATCACTATGACAAACTATGATCATAATTAAAATGCAAACCAAAACACAAAAAATACCTTTATGTGCAGAATCCTGGCTTTTTGCTAGCATCAGTGATTATTTTCATCCTCTCTCCTCATTCCTAAACCAACACAGGTAAGGAACAGAAGGTTGGATTCTTTTTCTACATTGGGAGGAGCTTAATAATTCATTCACCTGTACAGCCTCCAGTGCAAGCACTTGTGAGCACAAAGTGGGCTCCAGGATCATTATTCAAAGTGATGATTAATGGACAAGTATCTGTCAGAAACAGCATGGGAATAACTGATCACCTCTTTAGGCAGGAAGACTCAGGGGATGACCTCTCAACATCTCTTCCAGCACCATGACTCTGATCACAGGAGGAGAAAAGGACTCCAGTTTGATTTTCAAATAGTCAGCTGTTTGCAGGGCTGCAGCTATCAGCTAGGAGAAAAACCACACTGTTGTTGGCAAGCAGAGCTTGTGTGCAAAATTACCCTGGCCACGTGAAATTTTCAGGAATGCTTGACTGTTTTCTTCCAAGAATTGCCACACTTGTAATCTGATGCTGCCTTCTCATGGCAAGCTCCTTGTTGAGAAGGATGCTTTTTGTGATATCTGTAATGTATGGGCATGGAAATTGAGCCTGGATTACAGCAGGCTGCCTGCTAGTTTGGAGAATTCAACCCTCAGCTACTATTTTCTTATCTGCTTTGATGGGAACAGGTTTGTGTTAGATAAGATTTGAACACAGCATATCTCAGAGATAAAGCCATTGTCAGCATGGCTCTTCTGCCTTCCACATGAAAACTGAGAACAAGAGCACACTTCAATGAAAAGGTCATTTTTTTAATAAAGGTGGATGAGGCTTTGAGCAACCTGCTCTAGTGGGAGGTGTTCCTGCTCGTGGCAGGGATATGGAACTAGATGATCTTCAAGGTCCCTTCCATCTCAAGCCATTCCATGGTTCTGTGATTCTATGAGACTTGGGGCTATTCAGTCTGGAGAAGAGAAGGCTCTGAGGAGACCTTATTGTGGCCTTCCAGTATCTGAAGGGGGCTACAAGAAAGCTGGGGAGGGACTTTTTAGGGTGTCAGGTAGTGATAGAACTGGGGGGAATGAAATAGAAATGGATTGGATGTTAGGAAGAAATTCTTCCCCATGAGGGTGGTGAGACACTGGAACAGGTTGCCCGGGGACGTGGTGGAAGCCTCATCCCTGGAGTTTTTTAGGCCAGGCTGGATGTGGCTCTGAGCAACCTGCTGTAGTGTGAGGTGTCCCTGCCCATGGCAGGGGGGTGTGGAACTAGATGATCTTTGAGGTCCCTTCCAACCCTAACAATTCTATGATTCTACCAGGTGACACTTGATGGTGATGTAAATATGAGGAGATGAAGCTGGCACCACTGCAGTAGCTCTTGTGCACAATTAAGTTTCTTCCCAGGTGGTGGCTATTCATCAATAGCTAGGCATTACCTTCCCTGCCTCCCCAGTGGTGCCTGGCTGGGAGCTCAGGGACTATTTATGCTTGCTTAGATGACTTACATGATTTTTCTCTCTCAGCTCACCTTCAGTTTGTGCTGAAGGAGTGGTAGCAGTGGGAGGGAATGTGTATGCTTCAAAGCCCTCCAGGTTTTTGCATGGTGTCTTCTTGCAACCTTTCCACAGGTGCTCAAAGTCTCATTCTGTTTTTCTCCACTTGCTCCTGCAGACTGCCTGTTATTCATCTCACTGGGTAGGGGCTATGATTTTTTCCCTACCTGCAAGTTAAACTGATACATTTTGAGATAAACTGGGGCTGGATGGGGTGGTTGAAGCAAAAGAGAAAAAAAAGAAAGAAAGAAAGAAGTGAAATATAATAAAATTTATGGAAGGAGAAGGAAGAAAAATTAAAAGAAATTAGGGTACTACTCAGGAGATAAAAACCAAAACCAAACCCCCAAATTCCCTTGGCCTTGGCAGTAGAAAATGCTGCTAAGAGCACGTTTGTGTCAGCATTGGCTAGAGGGGAGGTGCTTCTGATGCAATGCACCACCTCTCCTGCTTAAAACAATTCTGTCTACAATGCCAGGAGATGTTTTGGTTTCATCAAGGTTATTATTAACAAACCACTAATTACTAAGTTAATAGCATTTACCCAAAAAATAATAATAATTAAGGCCTATAAAATTCCTATAGAGTCTGCTTTTGTAGAAGCAGTCTGGCAGGGAAGGCAGAGTCCTTTACATGGCACTGGAGGTAAGTCCTGGCTGGCCTCCAGGCAGTGTAAAGTCATTTGGTCTCTGGCAACTCATACTTAGCAGAGATGGAAGCAGAAGTCTGCACTCTTTCTCCCTTGTGCACCACCAGTGATTGATTTCTGTGTCCTCTTTGGAGGATGAGGGACATGCAGCTGGCTGCTGGCACTTGCCCAGCATTGGCATTTGGGATTTCCTCATCAGTGGGGGTAGGCAGCAGCTGGCCAATGCCTGGAAGGAGGCCCCATGAGTAATGATTGACCAAAGGTGATCAAGCAGCTAATCTTATTTTTCTTTTTGCCATATCATGACCCTATGCTAATATTCTAAGGAATTCTTTTGAAAATAAATTAGATCTCATGGAAATTGGTTGGTTTAAGAACAAGTTCTTTACCCTGAGGGTAGTGGAACACTGGAACAGGTTGCCCAGGTAGGTGGCTGCAACCCCGTCCTTGGAGATGTTCAAGTTGAGGCTCGACAGGGCTCTGGGCATCCTGATCTAGTTGAGGATGCCTCTGCTTACTGCATCCTTTGGAGGTCACTTCCAGCCCAGAATATTCTATGATTCTATAATTCTTTGATTCTCTGACATCTGCCACCCATTATTGAAGGTAGTTGTCAGAGGCTTTCAAGCTCCCATACCAGAGAGTACATTTTCCAAGTCTGAGTATCAGAGAATCATAGGATAATAGAACCATTAAGGCTGGAGAAGTCCTGTAAGGTCATCAAGCCCAACCATCAACCTGACACTACCGTGACCAATAAACCATGTCCTGAAGTGCCAAGTCTACACATTCTGAACACAGAGCTTTGCTGAAAGCCAAGGTAAATGCAAGGATAACAACAATTTCCTGCTGAAATTTGTCTTTCAGTGTTTCAGGGTTAGAAGGTCAAGAGCATTACTCTCGAGTGGGTAAACGGGAGACAACTGAGGGCTCAGAAGCTGCGAGCTAATGCACAAGACAGAGAAGAAGCTGGACAGAGTAGAACAGTGCAAGGTGGAGAGTCCTACCAAAACCACACAGAGAGGTCTTCTGGTTTAGTGTCATCTGTTGCTGCAAATAAACTATTTAATGATGATTCGATTTCGCCTGTGTCCAAGAAATTGCACACTAAACTATTTCTGCAAGTAGCCTGAATTGCAATGAAGGTTTCTGGGGTTGCTGCAAACTGCTTATTACAAAACCCCAACCCCACAACAACAACAACAGCAACCAGAAAACCCTAGCTATTTATGTCAAAAAGAACATAAGGTTTATGTGGGACAAAGATCTCCTGTATATCTGTGTGACCTTCCTGTTTGATGGGTTCTGGTTTCTGCATTATAATCTCACAGCCCATGTCCTGTGTCCTGCTGGAGTACTTCTGTCCATCAGAGAGTGGAGGAGGTTCAGCTCTTACTGAGTCATTTGAGCACATTTTTTTCAGCTAACCACCCATGACTATTATGGGATGCATGTGAACACCCCCTCCTTCCCACAGGCACAAACCTTCCTGATCGTTCCCCTGACCTCTAGACAAGCTCACACCCAGCAGAGAACACAAGTGTCTACATGTGCTGCAGTGGTATCTGATGTTGTCTTGGGGGCCTCTCAGGCCAGGTTTCTTCTGTGTGCTGAGAGACAGGAATTGTGAATTTAGGCAACTCTGTTTGTTTTGTTTTCCTCTTTTACAAGGGTTAATAAATAGCTGGATTCTACTTGGCTTGGGTTTTGTTCTGTTCTTAGAGCTTGCTTTGGTACATAACGATAATTTCCTGCCGAAATGCTTCTGCTGCACTTTGCCTCTTTCACTTCCCTTCCAAGAGGAGTGACTGCAGAGTAAATACCACACCAGCACCCCATGTGTCTCCTAGCCAGAGTTAAATCTGACCACACAGCCTTGTGATTTTACCCAGCTTCTGATTTCACCAGCAACAGCTTCCAGTTTTGAGCTGGAGAAATTCATGTTTGCTATGAAAACTTTTGCCCAGATTTTCACCTGTGAGTTCTCAACCATCCTCAAGGTAGAGGACTCCACTGAGATGCCCTGAGCAAATTATCCACTCTTCTGAGCTGAGAAATTAAGAAAGGAGAGCACTACTATTTTCAGAGGGTTTTACCCTAGCATTTTCAGGTCCTCATTTTATTACAAGGACTGGAAAACCACTTGGCATATGTGAGAGAGCTCAGCATGAGGTTAGCAGAAGTGACATTACTCCTGTTGTCTCTGTGCTGAAGGAAGTGCTGCCCATGGCTATGTGACAGTGCAGAGCTTTCTTCCCTCCAGAGCTTTTAAAAAAATGAAAAGGGGAGAAGAGCAGCAGCTCATTGTGGGTTTGGTTGGAGGTGCAGCAAGGGTTATCTAAGGGCATGTTTACGTGCAGTCAAGGTGCATCATGCAGACATCCCTGAACTGAAGTGCTCCAATGAGCCTCCCTGGCTCCAGGAGCCCCTAAGGACTATTTACTGGTGGAACACAGCAGAAGCTCTCCTGAGTAAAGGGCTTATATCAAAGACAAAACAGAGCCACTGCTACTGAAGCCTGGCGTTGCTGTGACTTACCTGCACTGGGGCTTGTTGGGGGTTAGAGCGCTGGGCAGGAGGGAGCAGCCTATGGAGTTGTTGTGGCTGCACCTTTGTGGCTGAGGTCTCCTGCAACAGCTAATGCAAACCTCAAAATCTAAAAACTGCTTCACAGAATCACAGAATTGCCTAGATTGGAAAAGGTCTTTAAGATCATTGGGTCCAATCATTAACCTAACACTGATAAACCCTTGACTAAACCATATCCCTAAGCACTATGTCTATACCACTCTTAAATACCTCCAGGGATGGGGACTCCACCACTGCCCGGGGCAAGCCTTTCCAATGCCTGATAACCCTTTCAGTGAAGAAATTCTTCCTACTATCCAATCTAACCTTCCCTTGGCACAACTTGAGACCACTTCCTCTTGTCCTACCTGGCTTCCACAGGTGCAGCTGGCTACACAGGGTGCACAGCAACCAAGAGCTGAAACTTAAAGGTGAAGGAGTAAGGTGAAGGGCAAAAAGAGGACAGCAAGCTGCAGCACAGCAAGGCAGGCTGTATAGCTTCTGCCATTGCCTGGGATGGGCATGCCTCCCAGTGTGTCTTCTCCATCCCAAAACAGAACATTGGGAATCTCTCACTGCTTTCACAACAAACAGTCTTAATGAGGGACTCAAAGAAAAGACACCAGTGGCTTTATATGCTTCTTTTATTTTGGGACTTGTATTTGGTGTGAGGGTAGCATGGAAGAACGTGTGGTTACGTGACCTGGGCTGGCACACACTAGGGTCACAGCAAGGGAGAGGCAAAGTGCTGAGACGGAGACAAGAATGAGAAGGGCTGAGACATGAAGGGTTTAAATGAAAGCCTGACTCTGAAAAGCATGGAGATAGAAAAGTGAGGCAGTGGAGAGGGATAGGATGATCAAACCAGCAAGTAGGAAAGCAAGCTGTGCAGTCTGGGAAGAAATGATGGCATGGAGATGGAGGTTGCCATCGGCCTGCTTGCAAGTATCAGAGAGAAAACAGCACAGGTGAGAAAATATGAGAAGACAAGAGGGTGGGGGAAATCATCTCAGCTGCTCTCATTTCTTCATAATTCAAGTTATAATCCTTGTAATTCAGAACTATCAGGAATAATTTGAGCTATTCCTTTTGCATTCAATGTGCTGAGGTGTTTTCATGGCCACAGGAGGACAAGGTACAATATTTTTCCCCTACCCACAAAATATTTCTCAGCAAATTCTTCTGTACAAGTCTGTGAAGTTATGTGCCTGGGTTTGACCTTTGGAAGGAAATTCATTCCCTTCTGTTACATTCTTTTGCTCTTGATAGAAACTGATGTAAATCAAGCCAGTTTTGCTAGTGAAAGGTGTTGTACTCGAGCCACAGCACCTCTATGTGCATCCCAAGTGTAGGGGTTAGTTTAATAATTCTGGACTGGTCCCAGTAGCAAAATATCTGTAAATATGTTCTGAGGAGAAGCTGAGCATTTACAGTGTGGGGAGATTTGTTGGTAAGAGACACTTGAACCTGTAGACAGAGCCAGCTCTGATACTTTCAGCTGTGCTGAAAAAGGGATAATTTTTCTGCCCTAATGCTACACTGACCTCAAGCAGCTCCAGGGAGAGTGGATGGAAGAGAGAGCAGAGTGGTCCTGGGAGAGTGCAGGGGTTTGGTTGAGCTCTCTCTTTTCTCCCACCACCCTCCTCATTAGCTGCCCCTGTCCATCACATCCCCATTTCCCAAGAAATGGGATCCCAGCTCTTCTCCCCACAAGACCTCTCTAGAGCAGAAGGTGCTGTGTCACAGACTAAGCATCCTGAGATCTTTTACCTAGGAAATGACAGCATTTCACAGAGCACTGTCAGAAATGTTTACTCTCCAAGCTTCAGCTTTAAACTGGGAAAAAGACCAAACACTGTAAGATGACTGACTGAGTTGCAGAGTGTATTTACTCACTGAATTATATCCAAATATTTAACCTGTACTAGGAAACGTTCTGTGTCAGAAAGCTCAAACAACAAAATTTAGGGTTGAAATAGAGGCTTTAAAACTTTTTATTTTGACAGAAGCAACACATTTTTGACTTCTTCATTTAGCTTTCTGATATTTAGAAACATTTAATTCCTGGGTAACACAATTTCTCACTTGTGTTTTTCATAGTTTCCCAATTAGAGAGGAGAGGGGGAGGAAATGTTGCGTTTTTTTTTCATAATCTCCTGAATGAAAAGCAGTCACCAAACTTTCAACATGCACTTTCTTGCTGCAGTAAAGTCAGCTCTTGGTAGCAGTGATAAGCTGTATAATGGGTGTTACAAAACTGACACTGCAATAAGCCATATTCAGAAGGAAGCATTACAAACTGAGACACACACACCTCCAAAAAAAAAAAAAAAAGACCCAAGCTCAATTTTAATTGCAATTTTAAGATCAGTTTTGGAGGACATCTTCCTTAACCAAATACTGTTGCCTCTAAAGATTAGTGTTCACAGCCTAATCATGCTGCACTTAGCTTAATTTGCTTTGCTGTGGACTCATTAAATTCTTTTCTTTGGGTCAGAAACCCTACCATGGCTTGGCAGAGGAACAGGAAATCTCTACTCCATGCTACTGGGTTGTGACTGCTCCTTCATTTTAACCCATGGACTGGAGGGTCTTGCAGCAAATTATGGCTGTGTCACTCTTCCCTTCCTATGTGAAGAGCTCACAACCCCTTAAAACACTTTGCTGGATGAACAGTCGAGACTTACATAAGGAGAAAAATTGGTCTGATGTCAAGAATGGCTCAGGCTGCCATTAAATCAGTTAGATCTAATGTTTAGCTTTAGGTGACCTGAACCCCCAATGGCAACAGTCCCTAAGTCTGATCATAAATTTTTAAGGATGCTTTCATCCCATCTTGTGATAGATCCAACATTTGGTAGTCAAGCAGAGACTTTCCTGAATTGCTACTGTCACTGGCTGACTGCTGTATGCTGAGGAACTAAAGTGCACTTGAAGAACAACCTGGCAACATTTACCTCTCACTTGAACTGGGATCTGTGAATTAGTTCAGTATAAAATCCTCTGTTTAGTGCCACAAGCAATGAATAGTGCAGGTTTTGCACTACTATTCTGCTGGCAGGTACTCAGTGTAGAAATTGCTGTCCTCACCAAAGTCTGGAAATCCATTCAAAAGCTGTGAGCAGATGTACCATGGTCTTCCCTGTACTTGCAGGGGGTGCAGAGAGATGTGGGATCTTGCAGTGTCACCTGGGCCCGTGGAAAGTGTCTTGTCATGCACAGTGAGCAGTAAAGGATATTTTAGTTGCTGGATGAGCTATTGCCTGGCATTAGCCTGACCCCCCACAGAGTGCAATACTCTACACCTGCAGCTGAACTGCCCTAAGAAAACTCAAATTCTTTTCCATCTTTGGTATCTTCAAAGCAAACCTATCTGAATCCTCCACCTTTCAGAGGGAGTGTTGAATCTGGTCTGACCAGCGCTGATAAGGATGTCTCATGACAGAGGAACTGCTATGGCTGCTACAATAAAAAGAATTTTTGGGGTTTTC
The DNA here is from genome assembly GCF_027791375.1 of Indicator indicator. Taxonomy (NCBI): domain Eukaryota; kingdom Metazoa; phylum Chordata; class Aves; order Piciformes; family Indicatoridae; genus Indicator; species Indicator indicator. The sequence continues at coordinate 6,287,183 of NC_072017.1, forward strand.
AGAGATATGTCGGTCACAGGTGAGATCCACAAGCGTGTGTATAGAGCCACTAAAACAGAAAGAGCTACACTTTCAGTGGCATACCTTCAAAGAGTTGGCTGTACCACCCTGGTGCAACCACAGCTCTTGGTGTTATAGCTGTGAGTTGGCTGGGCAGGGTAGTATTTTCCTGTATCTTTCAATTTTCTGTGCTGTTCATTGTATTACAGACACTCTCATTTGGAAGAAGCAATCTGTTCATGGTGGCAAAGAAGTATTGCTGACACTAATGCCTATTTTGCTCCTCTCAAAGGAGTAAATGGAGCATTAAGCTCTCACTACATGAGATGGGCTTCCTGGGGGCTTTATTGGCAAACTTATCAGATGAAGACGCTATGGAAAAGCCTCACTTTGGAATATGGGCCATGATTTTAAGGAAGATGATGCCAGAATACTTATATTTTTGTACCACTGATACCCTCATTATTTGTTTTACTGGACTATTTCTCAACTGCATAAAATGTTCACAGCCAGTGCTGAATTCTCATTGTAATTCAAGTATTTGATGACATTCCCCCCCACCCCACCCCCCGCCCCGTGATTATTTGTTCATTAATATGGATAGCTTCTGAATGACTTTTTCATGCTTAATGTGTTTGCTAAAGCTGGAAGCACATTCCTTTATCAACTTAGAATCATAGAACCAGTCAGGGTTGGAAGGGACCACAAGGATCATCCAGTTCCAACCCCCCTGCCATGGGCAGGGACACCTCACACTACATCAGGCTGGCCAGAGCCTCATCCAGCCTGGCTGCAAACACCTCCAGGGATGGAGCCTCAACCACCTCCCTGCACAACCCATTCCAGGCTCTCACCACTCTCATGGGGAAGAACTTCTTCCTCATGTCCAGCCTGAATCTCCCCACTTCCAGCTTTATTCCATTCCCCCTAGTCCTGTCACTACCTGATAGCCTAAAAAGTCCCTCCCCAGCTTTCTTGTAGCCCCCTTCAGATACTGGAAGGCCACAAGAAGGTCACCTCAGAGCCTTCTCTTCTCCAGATTGAACAGCCCCAACTCTTTCAGTCTGTCCTCATTGGAGAGGAGCTCCAGCCCTCTGCTCATCCTGGTGGCCCTTCTCTGGACACCTTCCAGCATGTCCAGATTGTATGTCCTCTTGTAATAGAGGCTCCAGAACTGGATGCAGTACTCCAGGTGGGGTCTCACCAGAGCAGAGTAGAGGGGGAGAATCACCTCCCTTGACCTGCTGGCCACACTTCTCTTGATGCAGCCCAGGCTCTGGTTGGCTCTCTGGACTGCAAGTGCACACTCACAGCTCATGTTGAGCTTCTCTTTGAACTTAGGATACTTCGAGAGAACACACTGCTCACTTGAACCTTGCAACATTTGGCTGTGTGGCTTTACATCTTATCCCGATTGTTTGATTCATTGCTTTCTGCCTGGAGCAAAAAAAAAAACTCACTTAGGATGTCAAGGTAGAGTAAAACCTGTGGGATTTGTCTTTACCAGAAAAGAAATGCCTATTTAGAAGGACAGCTGCTTCCAAAAAGCATGGGCAATATAATATAAAGCAACAGAAAGCCAAAGATTTCTTTTGAAATAGAAGAGTTAAGAAGATTTCTTCTAAAAAATAAGAAGATTTCTTTCAAAAATGAAGATTTCTTTTAAAAAATAAGATTTCTTATAAAAAATTAGAAGATTTCTTTTAAAAATTAAGAAGATTTCTTTTAAAAATCAAGAGTGAAGAAGAATCCTTAATTAAGAATTCCTAAGAACTAATCTAGAATAAAAATAATTATTCTTATAATTAGGGAGAAGGATGAAGGATTCATTTCTGTCACTAGCTTTAACCTCCGGTGTTACTTAGTCTTTAAAGGTTTAACTTGCGGGATTGCCAATCTGGTGTTTGCTGGGGGATCCTCCATTTAATCATCAAATACAGATGTTAATTGAGGGGAGGGGAACAATGGACTAATCAGCTGCAGGAAAGCAAATTGATGAATGAGATCTTTAGATTGCTAGCTGTGGTGAATGTTGTTCTGTGCAGTATTTGCATACACATGATGAAACATTGTCTGTATTAAACTTTCCAGCAAAAAAAAAAACCCCAATGAAACTGCATTTGAACAAAAGTAACTGAAAGGAGATGCTGAAAAAATTTTTTTTGGTTCTTTTTTTTCCTTTGTTCTGTTGTTTTGTGGTTTTTTTTTTTTGTTTGTTTGTGGTTTGTTTTTTCATTTTTTTCTCTTTTCTTCTTTTTTTCTTCTGTTGCATGACAATGCAAGCAGGAATTACTACTTTAAAAAAAATATATATAGCTGCTGGTGTGTGCTTCCTGTTCCAGTTTGTTTAGTCACAAGTCTGAATTAGGTCTCACCGTTGGTTGGTTTCATTTACTATAAACAGATCTTGGTGCTTTGTTTCAATACATCAAAGCCCATAGCCAGGCAGAGACAGGTAATGCAAAAGGGGGTGAGAAAGTTTAGAGTCTTGCTTCATTATTTCTTTCAGCCTCCCAGACAACGGTCAGAGGGATCATCTGGAGGTTAAAAGAAGGCTTGGTTCTTGTTTTGTTTTGTTTTTAAATAAACTGGTTTCTCCTTTGTTCCTTTTCTAGAAACCACATGTAACTTTAGGTCAGAAAAGGGTAAAATGTGGCATTTCTTGAACCAGTATTGCCACTGTCTTGGGGTAACTGGATCAGGCAAAGCTGTAGGTTCCTCTCCCTGCTCTGCTGATGCCGGCAACGCTGTCCTTCAAGTGAGTACCAGTGGCTTATTTTCTTTTTAAATATCATCCCCTTGAAGGATGCAGATGGACAAGGAGGATAATTTCTCATGACTGACAGTGCCAAAACCCAATCATTCCTTTAATGCTTTAAAGATAAAAGGGAATCACTCTGACCTGCAGCAATTTTAGTAAAGCTGTTCTAAAAATTTGCTTCCTTCCAGCCTGTTTGTCTCTCCAGGTTTCCCTCTCTCTTTTCTTCCTTTCTTTCAAAAAAGAAAAAAAAAAGAAAAAAAAAAGAATCTGCCCTCTTAAAACAACAGGAATGCTGCACTGGCCCTCAGCCAGCCAAGACTCAGCGAGCAGGGTAAAATTTCAGTTCAGATTTACGGGAAGGTGTTGGGAGTAAAAATCTGGTTTGGTGAGTTTAAGGCAGGGAGTAGTCAAGAGACAACCTTGCTACTGTGAGTGCAGAGAGAAAGGGAGGAGGAAGAGGAGGGGGAAGGATAAAAAAAAAGCACTCTGGCTGGGGATGAGAGACCAATTTTTCCCCTGTCCGAGTTTCAGTGTGTGTTCCTGAGCTCCTGCAGAGCCTTATCGAGTTTGTAGGCAGAAAGTCGGGGCTGGGAGTGGAAGAGCTGAGCGGTGTTGCTGAGGAGCTCAGTCCCGCTCAGCGCCCTGGAATGTGCAGCTTAGGGCAGGGGTGAGCAGGGGCTTTAGCTTAGCTGGTACTAATTGCAAGCTTTAGTGTTCAAAAACTCTGTCAAAAAAAAAAAAAGAGAGAGAGAGCCGAGAGCGGGTGTTAAGGCTGGGAGAGCTGTTGCTCCAAGCAGCTGTGTGAGGAGTTGCTCAATTCTCGTTTAACAGCAGTGTAAAAAGGAAAATGCATTAGGTTGCTGCCCCGAAACGTTGCTGGTGCTGCGAATGGTGCTGGGCGCTGAGGCGGGCTCCAGGTAGGTACTGTCTCTTTTTGGTTTGCTCTGCCCTTACCTGAGGGTTGACTCTTCTGTGATTGGGTTGTCAACGTAAGAGGATAGAAGTTCACTCAGAAAATGTCTTTTAAAGTATTTTTCAGTAGGGGGGGAAGGCAAAGTGAGAGAGGACTGCAGAGATTCTCAGTGAAGTTTTGGTGACTATGCAAGTGACAGATTTCTGGTGATTCTGAGGTGACAGAGGCAGAAGCAGATATTAAACACGGACAGAAGGAGAAGTGATCTGCAGATCTGGGAGTTTAAAAGACGTTTGTTTCCCTATGTCAAAGCAAAACCACGGCGTGATGTGCCTAAAGTCTTTGGAGTAAGTTTTGGGAGGAGGATATTGTTTTGTGCGGCTGTTTCTTCTTTTTTTCAATATTTAAAATACCGTGGTTTGTGCTGAACAGGGAGCGGTGGCACAAGTGACAGGGAGGTGACAAAAGGGTTCTGAGATAGGCTGCTGTCTGCCAGTCTGTTACAGTCATTAGCATAAGAAGGGGATCTTATCTGGAAAAAGTTTCTGATGACTGTTTAAAATACATGTCTCTTTCTGGAGGTCAAGCATCTCCTTCTCTCTGAGGTATGTGTGATTAGATGAGAAATACCAGGGACTCTTTATTCATGCTAAAAGAAATAGCTGGGTTGTTTAAATTTTTTGGTGGTTTGTCTTTTTGGGTTTTGTTTTGGTTTGTTTTTGGTTTGGTGTGTTTTTTTTTTTTTTTTTTTTTTTTAGAAGGCAATCTACACAGCTCATTTCTTCTTAGGAATTTAAAATAAAACTTTGAGCTAAAGCCAAAGTATTGTAATAGTTAAGGATAGATTCAGACTGGATGTTAGGAAGAAATTCTTCCCCATGAGACACTGGAACAGGTTGCCCATGGAGGTGGTAGAAGCCTCATCCCTGCAGGTTTTCAAGGCCAGGCTGGATGTAGCTCTGAGCAACCTGCTGTAGTGTGAGGTGTCCCTGCCCAAGGCAGCGTGGTTGGAACTGGATGATCCTTGAGGTCCCTTCCAACCCTAACAATTCTATGATTCTATATGACAGAAAGCAGTAATCAAGAGCCTGTGTCTCTGCCTCATCTTTGAGTTCCCCTTTCTCGTGGTGCATTGGGTGCTGTGTCACCTCCAATGTTTTGGGAAGAGTGGTGGGGTGCCCCTGCCCATGGCAGGGGGGGGGTGGAACTAGATGATCCTTGAGGTCCCTTCAAGGGACAATTCTATGATTCTATGATAGGCTGGAAGCAGATCACAAAATTGCCTCCTTAACTTTACCAGTTCAGCTGGGCTGAACTGGTAGAGTGCAGGAACGTAAGACTGGGCCGAAAACAGCTGGGTCCCGGCGAAGAGAAATCCAATATCTGTGCCTTTTGGTGCGTCCTAGTCTTCACAAACGATAACTTGGACAAGGCTGCGATTCTTCTTCCCCACTTGAGCCGAGCTCACATGATGCGAGAGGGGAACTAGATGTGTTTCGCAACGGCGGAGGCAGCGAGCGAGCGGCCGGGCGGGCACAGGCGAGCTGCCAGCGGGGAGAGCCGGGCGGGCTGCGCTCCGGGCAGGCTGCGCTCCGGGCAGGCTCCGCTCCGGGCAGGCTCCGCTCCGGCCCGCCGCGCCGCAGGTGCCAGCCCGCGGGGGTGAGAGGTCACCCACCGTGTCAAGCGCAGCCTGGTATACAGCTGCGAAACTGGAAGGCAACACGTGCTCTGGGAGAGGAAACGGAGATAAGGCCGGGAATACGCCGCTCTTTGGTGTCCGGCAGACTCGGAGCAGGAGTGCAAAAGGCTGACAAAGTGTTGTCTGCGAGATAAATGAAAAGACAAACACTTTTCCTGCACGTTTCATTCTCTCTCTCTCTCTCTCTCTCCACTCCCTTCCTGACCCAGGAGAGGTTTTATTCCTAGCTCGTTTTAAAACCGTGCATCTATCCAGGAACTGAGGGCAGGTGATCCCACCTCTCCTGCCTGCCCTAGGACACTCTGACTCCCTCCCCTGCTTGAGGGAGAGGCTCCATCCCTAGGTGTTGTTAGAGGAATAGGTAGAGCTGGCTGGCATGTAAGTAGGGTTACTAATCATTTCTGAGTGTCCCTGCAGCAGGCTGGGATGCGAAATCTTTGTTTGGATTTTTAGAAAGTAAAGGAATGTGCTGCCATCAATATACCAGATTTAAAAAAAAAAAAAAAAAAAAAAAAAAAAAAAAAAAAAAGCCGTGAAAACCTTGGGATAAAAGTATTTAATGTCAGTGGCAGAAATGGCAGAGCCTTCAGGGAACACTGTTTTGATGGCACCTTAGTCTGAAACCTTGACCTTGTGTGGTCCATGCCCAGCTGGCTTCAGCAGGGCTCTCCTTCATACCGAGGTCTGTTCCAGGGGCTGCGCATGTCTTCAGAGTCTGGGCTTCCTCCACATGGCAGAGCCCACTTGCACCTTTGCTACCACTCTGTGAAATGCTATGCCCTCTTCTACAAAGGCGGTGGGAGCATCTGAAAGGGTTTGCTTTTGCTTGTTAGGATGTTGTTGTTTTTTTTTTTTCCACTGTCAGCTGTTTCGACTCTGTGAAAATTAAGATTACTCACGTAAAAAGCTGGAAATTATGCTTTTTTGTTAACTGATTTAAAACACTACATCCCAACAACATAGATTGCAATTCTACTGTCAGAGACATTATTGGCTTTGACAAGCAGTGAAGTTGACCTTTTAATAGAATCACAGAATCATTAAGGTTGGAAAAGTCCTCTAAGATCATCAAGTCCAACCATCCATCAGTCCAGCAGCACCACGTAAATTATGTCCCAAAGTGCCACATCTACATGTTTGGGTTTTTTGACACCTCCAGGGATGGTGACTCCACCATTTCCCTGGACATCCTGTTCCAATGCCTAAGTGTCTACTGAAGTCCTATTCATTAGTCTGGCACTGACACACTCAAAATTTATTAATATCCTACCAGCTAGAGAAGAAGCTCCAGGGGTTACTTTGGAGTGGGTATGCAAGCATCTCTTGGTTTTACTGTAGGAACCCTCAGCACTGTTGGAGTGACAAACTCCAGCAGCTTTATACTACATTTATAGGTGAAGCAATAATATAATCTTGGATTTTTCTGTTCAAACTGCTATCCCTGATCGTCTCTGCATGGTTTCCCAAGTCAACATTAGTCTGATTAAGGGAGAAATTATAGGGAGAAATATAGGGGGAAATATGTGGTCTTTGTGAAGAAATCTCGCTGGATTCTCTTTCCCTTGGAAATAACAAATCAGTTGTCTGTGGAAACATAGAGATCAGGTTTGCTTCATAGCGGGCTAATTATGAAGGGACTTCCTCCATACCTGTGTAAGGGTGTAGTTGCCTCTTCTTGTCACAAAGTTGTGATCTTCAAATTAATGATGAGCTAAACCCTCAAGTTCTTCCTTAGATTGTAGTCAAATCACTTTCAAGTCTCTTTCATGGGAGGAATTTTAGGTGCCAGTTTCAAAGTGTTAAAATGGATCCTGTGAACAGGATATTTTTGTGTGCTGCTTTAGCAGAAGGAAGGGCTCTGACCTTTATCTTTACAGTAAGAGGCCTAAAATAATATTTCTTTCTGCTGTTGTAATTTTTTTTTCTTCAATAAAATGCTTCTGGGTACACCTAGCTCTTGCCAAGATCAGAAACATCTCAGTAGCCTTGCTGAGACAATGCAGGCTTTGTACAGCTGTGTAGGGTTTTGGTGACACAGTAAACTCAACAGAGCAAAGCAACTTCTTAGTAACTGCAAAGCTGACTACCTGGCAGCATTTAAGGGCATTTTTGTCCTTTCCAACCTTCTGTTTGCTATGATCATAAGCAAAATTCCATTGGAAAAGGAGAGAGGGGGTTTGATTTTTTTTATTATTTTTATTTTTTGTAAGTGTGTTTTACAAAATAGAGTCTGGAGGTTATCTCTCACGTAGCTAGGTCATAAAGCTGAGACTAAATCATCACAGATGGGTTTATTTGGCATGAGAGGGAAAGAAACTGCAAATGCATGAGAATCCTCCAACAAGAATCAGAAGTAACTCTCAGATATTTACAAAGTGGCCATGGCTCAACCAACTGAAATGTTAACTTATCATAAAACCATTAAGTCTGGAAAAGACTTTTAAAATCCTCAAGTCCAACTATCAACCCAGCACTACCATGACCACTAAGCCATGTCCTTGGGTGATATGTCTACACATTTTTTGAAGGTACCCAGGGATGGTGACTCCACCACTTCCCTGGGCAGCCTGCTCCAACACCACACCAGCAATAGCCCTTTGATGTGAAGACCATTAGAAAATTTACTCTGGAGAAGCACCACCTCAAGTGGCTTAGGGTTTGCATTTGTATTTTGACCTTTTGAATAGCCAATGGATGTGCATGAGTTCCAATCTGAGACAGACTGAAGTACTGCCTCTGCGTTTCTGTCTTTTGTAAGAGAAACTCAGTGAGCTCCACCACGAGTCAGGATGTAGTTTCAGCCTCAGCAGGTTGAGATGTTGCTAACATTAAAGATGTTGTTAATTATTGCACTGTCATGGAGCCAGGATTCCTGCCCTGGGTGTTGCTGCTGCTGTGTGTGTACCTGCTCCACAGGTGGAGCAGAAGGACTGCCACTGCCATGTGGGGTTTGTGTGTGAAACACCCAGCCAGAGGCAAGAGATGGGTCAGATGTGGGGTGGAGCACAAGGAAACGGTGAGAGGGGTCACCTGGGAGCTGAGCAGATGCAGCATAATGGCAGCCTGGCTGTTATTAGACTGTTTCAGCAACAAGGTAGGGATTTGAGAAGGAATTTAGGAGAGATGAGCAAAGTGTTTCTACAGTTGTGACCAAAGAGGTAGTCCTAGGGAGCAGTTATGAGGGAAAAACAGAAAGATCGCAGGACCACAGGATGTTAGGGGTTGGGACCTCTGGAGGTCATTGAGTCCAACCCCCCTGCCAGAGCAGGACCATGTAATCTAGCACAGGTCACACAGGAACACATCCATATGGGTCTTTAAAGTCTCCAGAGAAGGAAACTCCACAACCCCTCTGGGGAGCCTGTGCCAGACCCTGTGACGCTGACAGCAAAGTTCTTCCTCATGTTGAGTTGGAACCTTCTGTGTTGTAGTTTACATTCACTACCCCTTGTGCTATCAGAGGGCACAAGTGAGAAGAGGCTGTCCCTTCCTTCTTGACACCCAGCCTTCAGATATTTATAAATATTTATTAAATCCCTTCTCAGTCTTCTCCAGACTAAACAGCCCCAGCTCTCTCAGCCTTTCCTCACCAGGCAGTGCTCCAGTTCCTTAATCATCCTTGTAGCCCTGGACGCAGGCTGGACTCTCTCAAGTATGTTCCTGTCCTTCCTGAACTGGGGAGCCCAGCACTGGATGCAATATTCCAGGTGAGGTCTCACCAGGGCAGAGTAGAAGGGGAGGAGAACCTCCCTGGGTCTGCTGGACATGCTCCTCTGAATGCACCCCAGGATCCCGTTGGCCCTCTTGGCCACCAGGGCACATTGCTATCCCATAGATAACTTTTTGTCCACCAGGACTCCTAGGTCCTACTCCATGGGGCTGCTTTCCAGCAGATTACTTCTCAACCTGTACTGCTGCATTTTATTCTTCCTTCCTATATGCAGGACTCTGCACTTATCCTTGTTGAACCTCATTAGGTTCCTCTGTGCCCAGCTCTCCAGTCTGTCCAAGTCTCACTGAATGGCTGCACAGCCTTCAGACTTATCAGCCAAGCCTCCCAGTTTCACATCATCAAAGATATTTGATGGGAAGCATAAAGTGGGTGTTCAAAAGCTGCCAAAAGCACCCATTTGCCATTCAGCTCTGCCTGCCTGTGTCTAAAGACATCTTTTATTTCATTGTTGGAGAATGGAGAACTGGTCAACGGGAAGCACAGAAATGAATGACACCTTCAAAGCACCAGGCTACAAAAATGCCCCTGGTAGTGGTATTTGAAAGATGAGACAGCAGATTGAGATTGCAGTTCTGAAAGCAGAGAAAAGGATGTCATCATTACTGAGCTAATGCAGAGATGAGCCCTTGAAGAAGTGTTTTAGCTATGAGGACAGATAGACTAGGTGATGTCTTTGACTTGCAAGCAGAAAGCATCAACAGATCTCAGCAGAGCTGCCCAAATGAAAACTGTGCCCTGTCTGCTAAAAGAGTGGTCACAGAGAAGATAGAAAAGAGATTTGGGGTATCCCTTGAAAGTAGGGGTATCAGGGACTCGGTTTTATCCATGCTGAGCAGGAAACAATGGCTAGAGAACAGAGAAAGTGGATAAGGGGCATCAGCTGGGCTGCCTATTATGGGAAAGCAAATTGAAGGAAATTGAAGTATTGGGAAAATTTGCAAGTGAACCTTGGTAGAAAGATGAGGGTTAAAAGCAAAAGAGAAGTCATCAGGGCTGATGGAGTGGAAATCACACAAAGGCTGAATGGTGGGGCATAATGAGGAAGGCTAATGGATGGTGCTGAATGGGACTACTTGAAGGTTAGTGCGGGGGAAATTCAGCAGTAGAGAGCTGGGAGTCTGAGCAGTGCATGCTAAATAAATGATCTCTCCCCCCCCCCCCCCTTTTTTTTTTATTTAGTGAGTAAAACAGAAGGATGAGGGCAGCAGAGGAGCAGAACAGGCGGCAAGGGGGTGATATAGGTCATCAGCATAAATCAGCAATAGTGAGAAGAGAAAAGTGGAGAATCAAAACAGGAGGAGGAAGGTGGTGAAGTTGGTTGAAGGGGAGGTGTCTGCAGGGCTGGGAGGGTAATATGTGAGAAATGAGGGATCCTGGTAAAGAGGAGGAGAAGGGAGAAAGAGGAGAAAGATCAGCTTACTGAGTAGTCTGATCCCAGTTTGGGAAAATCTGAGACTGAGATGCTTCATTAGGGTTTGAAAATTTTGCTGCTGAAGTAATGAGATTTCAGGGCCTGGAGGGAGGGGAGTATGAGGAGACTGCAGCTAACTGAGGTCTTCAAAGCTGGAGTGTGTGCTGGACTGAGAAACAGAGGGCAGGAGGAGTGGGCAGGCAGCACCCAGGGTGCAACTGCAGGAGCTCTCAAGGTTGGAAGGAGGGAGGAAGTGCCACAGCTGGAAAAAAGGCACCAAAGGCAAGGAGGGAAGTGAGAGACACGAATATGCACGCAGGGGCATGTCCTCAAGGTGTTTTTACAACAAAAGAGCAGGTTCAGCTCACCTCAATAAAATATTCACATTGTTAACATTACTCTAGGCTATGTCCACGTCATGTACATACTCCTGGCAGTACAATTTCTGTTGGCTGTGGATGCTGCAATTTCCCCAGAGTTCATGCACTGGTACCCACATCCTAATGTGAGTGCTACTCCTCCCAGGGAGCCTTTCACTGGCATTAGGATTCCTATTAAAGACAGCACTAATAAAGTGCTCAAAGCATCATAATTACAGATCAAGCTGAAAGCAGAGAGATTTCATGGGTGAGTGTAGTCAAACTTTTGAGATTGCAGTACAGTCTGTAGCTCTTTAAGACTGATACTGTTCTTGGCCTCATGAAGAGGAAGATGAGAGGAAATGGCCCCAAGTTGCACCGGGTTTAGGTTGGATATTAGGAAAACTTTCTTTACTGAAAGAGTGATCAGGCATTAGAACAGTGGTGGAGTCACCATCCCTGGAGGAGTTCAATAAATGTGTAGACATGGCACTTCAGGACATGGTTTAGTGGTCATGATGGTGTTGGGTTGAGGGCTAAACTTGATGATCTTAGAGGTCTTTTCCAACCTAAAAAATTCTATGATTCTGTTCTAAGTGGGCAAGAAAAAGCCCACCTTATCTGACTTGTTGAGTCCAAGTCAATGGATGGGAATCTGGAGGTGCCTCAGGTTGGATCAAGGAGCTGATACTGTTGCTGGCCATGTGTGGTGTCTTACTCAGTGTTTGTTTAGTAAACAAGGCAAAGAGATGCTGCTGACAAGGTTGTCTACTCACCTTGAGCACCCAGGCTCAGGGCAGCTGCAGACAAACCCAGTGGTGCTGCACAGCCTCAGGGCCCAGAAGCAAGCTTTGACCTGGGCATGGTCCAAGCGGGACATGGTAGTCCTGCAAGGAAAAAAAACAACCAAACAAAAAACTTAACAAATCCTAGAGGCTAATTGTATTGAGCAATAATAAACATACTGACGTCTCAAGTCTCATCTTACCTGTGTGAGTCACAAGTCAGACTGCATGTGTGCAGAAAGAATCTTCCCAAGTGCCACAGGGGTGGTGGTGGTGGGGCTCTGGTACACTGAGAAGGTGCTCTGCCTCCTGTGGGAATGTGGCCTGAGATGGGCAGCAGCTCCTGAACATGTCTGGAGCTGCTCTGCTCCTTGCTGCCTTGTAAAGTGCTCTCCTGCAGCCCCTGGAGCCCTTCCTGAGCTTGGAAGGTCTTTTTCTCTGACCTGTGTTTTGCCATGAGGGTTTGTAGCTCCTTATTTAAGGTGCTGAGATATCAGAGGCCATGTCTTCCCACACTGAATTTTTATTTCTCTCCAAAATGCTGGGGTTTTGCAGATATTCCTCTGCAATCTTACATTCCTGGTAAGCAGCAAGACAAGCTGGCAAACAGTTTCAGTTTTTACTGTCTGCTGACCTTATGAGCCTAAGAAAGAGAATTCCTGTCAAAATTCCTGTGCAAATTCCTGGCCATTCCCATGGCCACCTGCCTCAAGAAAGTTTATCAGCTTACTGTCTGGTTGATATATGGGGCACTGTATAAAACCTTCAGCTCTGAGGGATGTGGAATGAACTGCCAGAAGCCCTGAGTAAGTGCGGTTAAGTACCGCGGAACTGGAGTCACTGGTGGTCTTGACTGCTGGCTTTCTCATCAGAATGGGAAAAGCCCAGGGCAAGCAGCTCTTTTGCTCACAAAGCAGTGCCAGGGCTTTCCCTGCTCCCTCAAGCTACAGCATCATCTGGAGGTTTAACTGTGGCTTTTTAATTCCTGTCATCTCTCAAAGATGAGTTTGTGGTGGTAAGCCAGCAGGAAGAGAGGCACCATTAGAAGATGTCAGGGATTGGAGAGAGCTATGTTACCTGTGAGCTTACTAACCCTTGGGCTGTGGGTTTGCTGTGAGCAGGCTCTTGGCACTGCTGTGGTGTCCAGTGCCATCAGGAAATCAACACAGTGCGGGGCTGAGCCTCTTCACCCAGCCTCAGCTTGTGGCTTTACTGAGGAGGCTGAAATCCTGGACCAGGTTCTGGGCTCCCAAGTTCAGCAGGGACAGAGAACTGCTGGAGAGAGTCTAACAGAGGGCCACAAAGATGATGAGGGAACTGGAGCATCTCTCTTATGAGAAGAGGCTGAGAAGCCTGGGACTGTTTACCATGGAAAATAGAAGACTGAGTTGGGATTTTATCAATGCTTATCAGTATGTAAAGGGTGGAGGTCATGAGGATGGAGCCAAACTCTTTTTAGTGGTCCCCAGTGAGAGGATGAGGAGCAATGGGTACAACCTAGAACACGGGAGGTTTCACTTAAACATGAGAAGAAAGTACTTTGAGGGTGCTGGAGCACTGGAACAGGCTGCCTGGAGAGGTTGTGGAGCCTTCTTCTCTGGAGACTTTCAAAGCCCACCCTGGACATTGCAATCCTGTGCAACTTGCTGTAAGTGAACCTGCTCTGGCAGCAGGGGTTGGACTAGATGATCTCCAGAGGGCCCTTCCAACCCTTACCATTCTGAGATTTCCATCTGTAGATTGCTAAGCTTTAAAAAAAAAATTAAAAAAAGGAAAGCATGTTGCTTATATTTGTGTATTTATGTAAATGCAGAAACATATTTATTTGTTTAACATATTTATGTATTATTGCACTCCTTGTGCAAGTAGTTAGCCTTTTTTCTTCACTGCTAGCACTGGTGAGTGACTTCAGTGACATCAGTACAAGTGCTCTGTGCTTCTGTGGGCACAGACAACGAGGCTTTGACAAATTGTGGCTGTTTGGGCAGTACTTTGCTGCTTCTAAACAGATCTAGACTTCCCTGTATCATCACTGCAGGTATCCACACAAATCACTCCCAGTGCTGGATTTTTTTATTCCCAGAGCACTGTCAGTCAGTTGTCAGTGTTTAGAATCATAGAATCATAGAATCAGGGTTGGAAGGGACCACAAGGATCATCCAGTTCCAAACCCCTGCCATGGGCAGGGACACCTCACACTACAGCAGGCTGGCCAGAGCCTCATCCAGCCTGGCCTTAAACACCTCCAGGGATGGGGCCTCAACCACCTCCCTGGACAACCCATTCCAGGCTCTCACCACTCTCATGGGGAAGAACTTCTTCCTCATGTCCAGCCTGAATCTCCCCACTTTCAGCTTTGTTCCATTCCCCCTGATAGCCTAAAAAGTCCCTCCCCAGCTTTCTTGTAGCCCCCTTCAGATATTGGAAGGCCACAAGAAGGTCACCTCAGAGCCTTCTCTTCTCCAGACTGAACAGCCCCAACTCTTTCAGCCTGTCCTCATAGCAGAGGAGCTCCAGCCCTCTGCTCATCCTGGTGGCACTTCTCTGGACACCTTCCAGCATGTCCAGATCCCTTTTGTAACAGAGGCTCCAGAACTGGATGCAGTACTCCAGGTGGGGTCTCACCAGAGCTGAGCAGAGGGGGGAATCCCCTCCCTGGCCCTGCTGGCCACACTTCTCTTGCTGCAGCCCAGGCTCTGGTTGGCTTTCTGGGCTGCAAGTGCTCACTGCTGGCTCATGTTGAGCTTCTTATCCACCAGCACCCCCAAGTCCCTCTCCTCAGGGCTGCTCTCCAGGCAGTCCCTGCCCAGCCTGGATTTGTGCTTGGGATTGCCTCGACCCAGCTGCAGGACCCTGCACTTGGTCTTGTTGAACCTCCTGAGGTTGGCTTGTGCCCACCTCTCCAGCCTGTCCAGGTCCCTCTGGATGGATCCCTTCCCTCCAGCCTCTCTGCTGCACCACACAGCTTGGTGTCATCAGCCAACTTGCTGAGGGTGCACTCAGTGCCACTGTCCATGGCACTGACAAAGATGTTTAGTTACCATCCTTGTCTCTGGTTTAGGGAGATGACCTTGATGGGATCATTTTCCCTCACTGAGCTATAGTTTCCTCACCAGTAGGTAGGAACTACTTTTTCTTTTTTCCTTTCCTCTTGGGAAAACACTGGAAATGCCCTCAAGGAGTGCCATAGCAGACAGGATGTTAAAGAACATGCTGCATACTTAGAAGAAGTGCACCTTCTTTTAGCATGAAGCATCTCTTCCTCTTCATATTTTCCTATAGACATAAGAGGGTTTTTTTTCCTAACTAAATAAGTTGGAGGAGCAATGCAGGCTCTCCAAAATAATTTTTTTTTAAAAAGAGAAAGTAATACTGCTGGTGGTGCAATCTATTTACCTGAGAGCAGTGTAATAAACTTAGTTTGATGAAAAATGCCATCTGTCTGTAAGCCTAGAAGGTTACTTTTGCAATAAAACTTCATGCTGCTCATAGTGGAAATCAGTTAAAAATCACAGCTCTCCGTGGATGCTGTGGGTACCCAAGGCACAGACTGCACAGGGGAGTTGTCAGCCTGGGGTGTGAGCTTATAGTATCTTTGGACACACCTTTGTGTTTTTAGGATGTAGGCAGCTGTATGTTCTTTGTACCCCAAAATAATCAGAAGGGGTCCTGCTGCAGTGTGGGAGCTGCGGTTGTGCTGCTGCAGGGCAGTTATGAGGCTCTGTCCCCATGCCTGTAGTTGTGCCCTGGGAATACTCACAAACAGGTTGGACGAACCCTCCCCAGAGCTAGGGCTGGTGCAAAGGAATTAGACAAGCTTGCTAGTTATTGTTGTGCAGGTTTCTTTCTGAGTTCTGGGTTCAGAGCAAAACTCATCCAAATTCACAGGACTGAAACTCCTCAGTGGCCAGACTCCAACCATCCAGAGCCATGCAGCATTCCACATGCCACTGGCTCACTGCTTCCCCATCCAGCAACGTCCACCCTCACCTTCCAGCCTGGCTGCAGCTTCTGGGACCTCCACACTCCCACTTGCTTTGCCTGTGTCCATCCCCATGGCTGGGGATCCTGGAACAGGATGCATGGTTTTGAGGATGCAGAGTGTGGGGTTGCTGAGCAAGGGGTCTGTGGAAAACCAGTTCAGAGCATGGTATAGCTGCATGCAGAGATGATTGTACCACAAAAAATCAGTAGGGATGAAGTCCCTCTCCACCAATGTCAGGAGCTCTGAATGACATGCAAGGTGAAGGAACCAGGCTTCAAATCTGTGTTCCAGCCATGATGCCAAAATTCAGGAAGGGCTTAACCTCTGCCTCACCTCTGCAAAGGTGGCACTGCCTCTGTGTCTCCTAAAACAACCACTGTAACATGAATAGTGTGAATAGCATTTTATTATTGTTCCTTCTAAACATTCAAACCATTTCTAGCACATTTCCTCTTCATTTGGCCATTGGAATGGGCTGCCCAGGGAGGTGTTGGAGTCACTGTCCTTGGAAGTGTTTAAAATAAGACTGGATAAGGCACTTTTAGTGCCATGGTTTTGTTGATTAGATGGTGTTGGGTGATGGGTTGGACTTGATGATCTCAAAGGTCTTTTCCAACCTGGTTAATTCTGTGATTCTGTGATGCATGCACTCTAATCTGTTTTGTGTTGCAATCCTTGCAGTCCTTCCCTATTTCCAAATCAGAGCACAATCTTTCTGCAAAAAAACCACAAACAAACCAAACCAAAACTCTGAAAGCTGCCTCCATTTGGAAGTGTGGCCTGTTTCAAGCAGAGAACATCAGATGGTTGCTAACTCATCAGTTTGTTACTCCTTACCTGGAAAGTAACAGATGCCAAAAAATCGTTGCATTCTTCAAGCTCTTGCAAATGTCAATCAGTATTAAATAAGAGTTGCTTGTGAGTTCAGCCATACTGCTGTACCTATATGTGCAAGAGGCTGTAGAACAAGCCAGACAAGAAGCAAAGCATATGAGCGACTGGTTTTGCAGGAAAGGCATCGGTATCAGGCTTAGGAAACTTGGGTTCATGTCCCTGCCTGGCCACAGAGAATGACACAGATGGGCTGAGCACGGTCAAGTGGGTTGTTTCTGATTGCTCTGAGTATCTGTTTAGTGGTGACTGGTCTCTGCTGGTAGAGCTGGGCACAGAATCACTGACTGGCTTGAGTTGGAAGGGACCTTAAAGATCACCTAGTTCCACCCCGCCCCGCCATGGGCAGGGACACGTCCCACTAGATCAGGTTACTCAGAGCCTCTTCCAGCCTGGCCTTAAACACTTTCAAGATACACAACTTCTCTAGGCAACCTGTTCCAGTGTCTCACCACCCTCACAGGAAAGAACTTCTTCCTAATGTCTGATCTAAATCTACCCTGCCCTAGTTTACATCCCATTGGGTTGTGAAGTCTTGCAGCAGGATCTGTAATGGGGAGTTGCACCCTGTGATAGGACAAGGGGTAATGGATATAAAATACAGCACAGGAGGTTCCACCTCAACATGAGGAGGAACTTCTTCACTGTGAGGGTCACAGAGCACTGGAACAGGCTCCCCAGAGAGGTTGTGGAGTCTTCTTCTCTGGAGACTTTCAAGCGCCAACTGGATGTGTTCCTGTGTGACCTGTGCTGGATTCTCTGGTCCTGCTCTGGCAGGGGGGTTGGACTCAATGATCTTCAGAGGTCTCTTCCAACCCCTAACATCCTGTGAGCCTGTGAAATCTTGGCAGTGGGTTCTGTGTGTTTGGCTTACATCTCCATGTTGATGGGGTTTGGGTAGTTGTGCTGTGAGAGACCTGGGGAGGGATGAGGGAAGGTGCTGGTCAGCTGGACACCTAACTTACACCTTGGGCAGCCCTTGCTCTCCCTGCCTCAGAACACAGAATCACAAAATCAACCAGATTGGAAGAGACCTCCAAGATCATCAAGTCCAACTGATCACCCAACCCTAACTAATCAACTAGACCATGGCACTAAGTGCCTCATCCAGTCTCTTCTTAAACACCTCCAGGGACATTGATCCCACCACCTCCCTGGGCAGCCAGCTCCTTCCTACACAGTCCTCAGCAGCCCCATAGTCCTGGTGCTGCTGGTGCTATGTAGGTCTCTGTAATCACCAATGTAATGACACAAGCTACTAAAAGAGGGTGGGGAACTGCCCAGCAGGTTGTTTTTCATGCTCCTGTTGTTCCTCTGTGAAGCAAGAATGAAGTCCCACTGCCAGAGTGCATGAGCAGCACCTGCTGTGAAACCCCAGGGCCAGGTGAGATGCAGGAGTCTCCAGGGTGCTGGTTGTGACAAGTCCCAGGCCTTGGCTTTGGCTTATTTCTGTAAAAGCAGTTTGCAATGCACAGCTAAAGGGTCTGTAGCTTTAGTATTAACAAATAGATATGTGGTGTGGCCCACTCTGGGGGGGAAACTGTGCATGCAATGTAACCTACAGGGATCAAGGACTGCAACTGCTCCAAGTGCAGGAAACTACAACCAAAAGTTACAGCTGTACAAGCAGATGTAAAGGGAAGAAGACAGAGCAGCTCTGGTTAGCAAGGATGTCCTGCATTTTCTGGTAGGAGACTATTTTAGTTTGCTTGTGATTTTTCAAGTATTTAAATCCCTGCATTGAAATGTTGCATGGCAGAATGTCTGCCTTGTGTATGGGAATTGTTCTGCATTTGCTTGGATAGAAGCTTTACCAAAATGATTTGACTGTTTCTGAAGATCTAAATTAGGGAACTTGTTTGTTTCCCAATTTTTACAACCTCTTCCTTGGGCAGTGACTTCACCTTAGCAGGGAAGTGGCTTCTTCACAGAGGTATAACTATAAAATCATGGAATGCATTGGTTTGGAAGTGATTGCTAAAGGTCATCTAGTCCAACCTCCATGCAGTAAGCAGGGACACCCCCAACTAGATCAGGTTGCTCAGAGCCCTATCAACCCTGACTTTGAATATTGGTCTCCAGGCACGGGGTCTTTACCACTTCCCTGGGAAACCTATTTCAGTGTTCCACCACCCTCAGAGTGAAGAACTTCTTCCTAATGTCCAAGCTTCTCTCTTTAGTTTAAAACCATTGCCCTTTGTCCTAGTGATACCTGCTTTTGTAAACAGTGCCAAGGTACCCAATAGGATTGGAACCTTTGAAAATCACAATTTCCATGCGTTTAGTGGAAATTCCAATTTTTAACATCCAATTCCCAGACACTGATTCACACTGCATATGCTCCAGTCTAAGCAAGACTGCAGGTCTGCTCTGCTACAAGGCTCTCTGCCCCTGAATTCAAGAGTGCTGTGTAGGGCATCTAAAGGTAAAGGAAGCAAAGGAGCAGCTACTGGGGTTTGGGGATGTGAAGAACAGATTGGATCTAGGAACAAGGGAAGAGGAGGGAAAGAAGAGACACAAGGATGTAGAAGTCAACTGCTTGCCTGGAAAAGCTGACAGGAAGTCAGAAGGCTGTTGGAAAGAGGGATCTGAGGAGATAAATGGAAGGGACTGAGAACTGGTGGCTGGGCAGGGACACAGCACGTTTGGGAGCAGGGTCTGACACTGTGGGGGAGTGCAAATGGAGTCAGCCAGGCAGGGAGAATTGGAGTGGGAGGTAATGACTGGAGGGAGGTAATGGTGTGAGCCTGGGGCACTGGTATTGGACAAGGGCAGTAGGGGGAGATTGGGCAGGTCAGCCAAGGAGTCCAGATAGAGCCTGAGCTGGAGCACTTGGGGATGTGAATGTGAGACTTTTCCCTTGGGAAGCAGGAAGGAGCCCCCCTGCTCCTGCATCTTCCCTCTTTCACAGCGGCTGCCAGCAAGTGCCAGGCTG
Organism: Indicator indicator; assembly: GCF_027791375.1. Taxonomy (NCBI): domain Eukaryota; kingdom Metazoa; phylum Chordata; class Aves; order Piciformes; family Indicatoridae; genus Indicator; species Indicator indicator. The sequence goes on from NC_072017.1 coordinate 6,306,655, forward strand.
GGCTCCTGCCCTGCCTCTATGATTTACTCACAGCTACTTTGTGGAACAGAAGGTCCACGCAGTAAATCTCATGTGCTACCCACTCCGGGTGACACATGCATCACTAGGATGCCACATGATGGAATTTGGGCTTGGGTTTCAGTTTGCATGCCCCCTGCCAAAAAAAAAAAAAAAAAAATCCACCATACAATCTTAGGAAACTGTGCATACATATATCCTCCTCAGGAAGAAAAAAAGAAGTGTCTAATTCAGACACTGCCAGGTTTGTAGCCTGCACAATCCTAATTTGCCTGCTGGTATATGTTCTAATATATGAGCCTGTTTTTTTGACATATTCAGTGCTGTTGAGTCTTTGTTTTGGTGGTTTTTTTCGGTAGGATCCTTGCTTTATAACCATATATGAAAAGGAGGATGGACACTGAGCAATGCAACTGGGTTTTTTTACTTCTCATGCTGTTCAGGACATAAATGCTTTGTCCTCTTGCACTGCTTTGCTCTGAAGAGAGATTTCCTGCTCTTTGGCTTTTGAATGATGTTCATCTCTATGGCCTTTCAGTACTCACAAATGATAATGAAATATTCTGCACAGATGCCACTTGATATCCATTTACTGAAAACCAAACCAAACTAGGGGCACGGAATATAAATTAAGAAGTTCACTGTAGTTTTGACTTTACAGTTTGGAATGCCACAGCCAGTCACAGGTGACCTTTTTGAGTTAAAGGTTTTCTTCAATGAAGAGTGTGTAGATATGATTGATGTCAAGCTAAGAGGGTTATTTTAGGTAAGTAAACATAAAGAAATAAACATGCAAATAAGTCAAAGTGTTACTTCCATGTTTTCAAAAGAATGCAACCACATTTTTTTACTTTATAATGGCATTTAATTTAAAAATTTATCCAAATCTAACAATAGAATTGGGATAGAGAATCCAGAAAGGAAATGTTTGCCTTGGGGCAAAAAATAAATTGCCTCTCATTTGTTTGGTTTTGGGTTGGGCTTTTTTTTTTTTTTTACACTTCAGCTACTAGTGTGAGTCACTCTGCTTGCCTTATGACTGTTTTCCAGAAAACAGAGTTTTGCTTAAGACTCACATTTTCAATGTGCATTTCCCAGCCAGATCACTTGCAGCTCTGAGTGTTCTCTGCTTCTGCAAACAAATGGCAGGTCAGAAAATGTTCCCACCCCACAACAAGGAACATGCAGTCAGTGACCATCTCTACGAAGCTTGGTTTGAGGATCCATAAGAAAGCTGGGGAGGGAATTTTCAAGGTGTCAGGTAATGACAGGACTAGGGGTAATGGAATAAAAATAGAAATGGGTAGATTCAGATTGGATGTTATGAAGAAATTCTTCCCCATGAGGGTGGTGAGACACTGGAATAGGTTGCCCAGGGAGGTGGTAGAAGCCTCATCCCTGGAGGTTTTGAAGGCCAGGCTGGATGTGGCTCTGAGCAACCTGATGTAGTGTGAGGTGTCCCTGCCCATGGCAGCAGGGTTGGAACCAGATGATCCTTGAGGTCCCTTCCAACCCTAACAATTCTATGATTCTATATGACAGAAAGCAGTAATCAAGAGCCTGTTTCTCTGCCTCAGCTTTGAGTTCCCCTTTCTCGTGGTGCATTGGGTGCTGTGTCACCTCCAATGTTTTGGGGAGAGTGGCAGGACAGCAGCCACTGTCAGTGCCACAGCCCAGCTTCTCTTCTGGAGCAGAGCCACCCTCTGCACTGCACAGTGAGAAATGGAGGCCACCATCTCCCATGAGGGTCTTCAGCAGTGCAGGAACCAATTTGCAGCATCCAGCTTCTAAATATCAGGTGTTCATGGGGGCCTCTGGTAGTTCTCAGGGGGAGCAGCACATTGCAGTGCTCAGTCTTCTCTGCATGGGTGTGCACCATCCATCCTGACCCAGGCTGGCATCTTCACCTAGTGAAACATGGGGATGAGGGCAGTGCTACTGCTTGTCAGGTTGGAGGGTACCCAGGCAAAGCATTGTGATACTTCGTTCACTTCTGGACCAGAGAGCCTTTGTTGGGGTGTACATCCAGAAACAAGTGGCTGGGGTGAGGAGATGCCAACCCCCTGCCACTGCAGAGCTGGGGAACTTCAAGACCACGAAGAGAACCCACAGAAAGAGACATCCTCATTTAATAATGATTAATTAATGATTAACCAATGGCTGATTAAGTTTGGGGCTGGGAACACCTATCTAGGAAAACAGTATCTTGTTTCTGTGCCATGGCTGCTTTCTGTTTTACCCACATTCCTGCACATCTGTGGGGTAGAAGAGGTAGGAGCAAACACAAACTTCTCGTGAACAGGAGTCACCCATGGTCTGAATTGCTCTGGCTTAGGAGCTTGTTTCGTGGTGTTTCTAGATGCAATGGTCCCACACACATCCCCACTGGTAGACTGGAGAGCTGATGAGCTTGGCCCAGCATGGCAAGTGACCAGTACCTTGCAAGGGTAGCTCTTTCACTGATACTGTTGTGGCTGGGAAAACAGTCTGTGGAAAAGACAAGCATGGCTGGTGTCCTTGGCATGGTAAGAAAAGGATAAAGAGGATAAAGGAGGATAAAGAAGGAAGATGCTATGGAAGACAAATAGTGAAGAGAGTGCTGAGGACTGGGATATTACCCTTACTAGGGCTAGCTTGGGGAATATATCTGGCTTGGCTCTAACCACCACATTACAACTCTTCTAGAGTTCTGTTTAATAAAAGTGGTTTGCAAATGCAGGAATCAAGTGGAGCAATCCACCCTGTGCTGCCAGGGTGCTTGGCTCTCCTTTTCCTGGTGGATGATCATTGCAAGTGATAGTTACCTGAGGTTAAGCTGTTTTCAAGTGAGGAACAGGAGAATGGTAGGAGACTGAGATGCTGGGACTGTGGACTTGGAGGTGTCCACCTCACAGTACTGTCTCTGCTTTGCATTTTGCCTTCAGACAGGCTGGGACTGAGGCACAGCTGTTCAAGGGGCTGCTTCCCCTCTCCAAGAACTATCCCAAAAACCTCTAGGACTTGAAAGGTGCAGGATCAGAGCCTGGATGCATTAAATATCCCAGTCAGCATGAACTGTCAAAGATTCAGTTCTTTTAATCTATTGATCTAAAGCAGTAGACAAACAAAAGATGCACCTTGCTACCACAGACATGGAGGGAAAGGTAAACCAGCTTAAAATCCCAGAGTCAGAAATGAAGCATGAAGGGAAACCTCCCTCATGCATAGCAAATGGCTGAAGGTAAGGAGGAAACCTCCTGTTCTGAGTGGGCTGAAGCACAGCAGAACATGCTGCAGCCTCCATTGAGCAAGCCCGAGTTGTGAACACGCTTATAAAAGTAGTGGGTGGATGATTCAGAAAGAAAAGGAGCCCAAAGAAAAGCAGCAGAAGAGTCTGCACCTCTCTGGTAGGGAGCACAGCATTTAAACTCTCCTCTTAAGACAACATGTTAGCAGTATAGTTCCTCTTCATGCATCTCTGCCCATGCTCACTGACACTTTGTTCTGCAAGGTCAGACAGAGGCTGAGGAAGAGAAGGCTTGAGGAGAACCTGCAACGTATGACAATTCCTTCATTCCATGATGGTAACTTTTTTTAAGTGCAGGACTGTCATTATCATTTCATTTCTGACCATTCTTCTGTTTGTTTACTGGGATGATCATCGAGGACACAAGCAGTCCTTCATCTCCAAAGCTTTGGTCAGGTCTGCAGTGCAAGCACTGGCTGGCCCAGTTGCATTGGCCACATCATATGTAATTCCTTCGTCTTTCTCTGCTTTCCCCCACTGATGAAACTGGGGTTTGTACCAGACTCCCTTGCCAGGAAAAGCTCCTCATCTGCTGGCCAGATTTGGCCCTCATAGGCTGTACGGGCAATGTGCTGGGACAACATCCAGGGAAAACACAGCAGCTTGCAGTAGTAACCATCCAGCAGCAGCTCCCAGCCACCCTGAGTGCCTAATGGTGGCGAGGAGTGCCTGTGTCTGCACTGGCTATGCCTAATGGTGGCGAGGAGTGCCTGTGTCTGCACTGGCTATGCCTAATGGCTTGAAACTGGTGGAAATCAGCAGAGGGGTTTCTGCCTTTCAACCTCCTTGGCAATACCATGCATTATTATTATTGTTCCTGAGCAGATTCTTTTTTCTTTGAGTCCTCTCTCTGTTCAGGCTTTAATTTAATATTCCTTCTCTCCCTCTGTTTTGGTTGCTCTGTGTCTTGGTGCTCAGAGAATTTCCTGCTTGTACATTGGAAGTTTTTAATGAAGAATTTCAGCAGCTCTTGGAGTTACCAGTAAAAGGCCTCTGCAGGTTTTGACAGAAGAATGAGTTATATGAAATTACTTCTAATCTCTTTATCCTTGTCACACCACTCTGCTATGCAGTAATACACCAAAGAATTTCCAGAAAGCAAAGGTTGCAGATTTACAATACCTACCAATGAGGGTGGAAAAAAAAAAATAAAGGAACTGGAAGGTGAATTCAATCTGCTGCTGAGTTAGCTGGGGGACAAAGGAGGGGAAAAGTAGAGGTAGGGGGGGGGAAAATGCTTTCTCAGTTTAGATTTGTAGTTTAAAATAAAACCTTGGGGCCAAGCAAGCCAAGCTTAGAACACGCTCAGAAAGTAACAAAATGAGGCATTTTGGTTGACTTTATCATGGCAGCTATCAATGGCATATTGTTAATCCCTGCTGGAGTGGCAAAGCTACAAAACAAATAACAGTATGTCCTTGAGTGCACCAGTTGTGTGCCTGACAGGTTTTCATTTTTCACCCCGTTGCATAACGCTGGCATGCACACATGACACGTAGCATACGAAACATTCTGGGTAGGGCTTGAGCCTGCCTCCATTCAAGTCAAGGGCAATGCTCTTCCAGTTCTCAAAATAGGCAAGGTCATGGCATGTGCTGGGGCCAACCACAGTCTGACTGGGAAGCCAGACAGCTGTATTTTAGAGCAGGTCAGATGTCTCCCAATCTAATCCAATCCCACTTTTGATTGTGCAAGGATTTACCTTTTGAAATCCCTTGGCAACTAATGGCTTTCACCACTTGCCTGCTCTTTTCTCAGATTTATTTCCTTAAAAGAAGGGGGGGGGGGGAGGGAAAGGGAAGAGGAAACCCAGCTAGTATTTCATCTTGAGATACACACACACAGAGAAAACAATATATTTATTTTCTTGTACTCTGTGTTTGTCAGTCTTAGCCAAGCATGGTGTGTAGGTGTTATGTGATTTACAAAAGTAAGATGAAATGTGGGTGGGACTGAAAACACAGTTGCTATTATTCATCTATTTATGCCATCATACACGTGTGATCAGTAGCCTAGAAACCTATGGACTGCTTGAATCATCCTTCTGTAAAAGGACCAAGAGTAGTTGTGTTATTTAATTCTTCTACTAGATCAGCAAGATCTGTATAGACTAAATTTGTATTTCATGCCTACAGCCAGCAGCAGCCCACACAGGTGATGAAACATCAGTGTAGAAATCCCTAGCTCTACTTCCTTCCCCCCCTCCCCCCCTTTACAATCTGCATTCCAGCTGGTCAAAAAAGTGAAAATTTTGTAAATAATAAACCTATTTGTAAGTCTGGGTCAGGTTTGCAAAACAATCTGCTCTGTGTAAAAATAAAAATGTTAAAGGAAAGTATTTCTGCTTTGCAACGTGGAGCACCACTCAATGGTAGGAAATGGTAGGAAATGGTAAGAAATTTCAATGAAACACTACAGAAAGAATATCAAACTGAAATTGATTTTCTTTTTTCTTTTTTTTTCCAAGTTGTTGGGGAAAAAAAGAAAGGAAAAAGAACTTTTGTTGTTTCCAGGGTCAGCTTTTGATAGAAAGAACAAAGGTAGCTGACACACCTCCACGTGTGATACTTTCGCTTTCCCAGAGGGAGTAAAGATGTAGCAGTGGCATTTCATGACCAAGCCATCCTCAGCTGGTTTGAGTAGGGAGTTTTTACATGGGAAAATTTGAATCCTGAATGCTCTTTCAGCTCCATGGAAACTTACTTTTGACATATGCAGACCATCCAAAAAGTATTTGGTATGGATCCCTTATCGTGTTTTTGCAAGCTCCACCGCATTCCGCTTCCATCGAGAGCAGTTTCTCCAGCTGCAGGCAGTACAAACTTGTTGCAGTGCTAATTATTTGATCACCTGCCTCAGTATTTGCAGATGTAAAAGATTTCTTTATTTTGGTTGTTAGAGAAGGGATTTGGCTTTCTATCTCTGTTTCACATTGGCCACATCTCTGCTAGTAAATTAAACATGCCCAGAATTGCTCCCTGGCAGGGAGGCTGACTGCCTCCAGAGGAGGATGCTACCTCACCCGCCAAAAACAAATGTCTGAACCCAAACTGTGTCTTAGGAACCATCCAAAGCTCATCCTAATGCCCCAGCCTGTGCCTAGGATCTAGCAAGTCTTATCTGGGAGAGGGGGGCTACAAGAAAGCTGGGGAGGGACTTTTTTCACAAGGGCTTGTGGTGATAGGATGAGAGAGGATGGATTCAAGCTTGAGGAGGGGAGATTGAGGCTGGAGATTAGGAAGAAATTCTTTCCAGTGAGGGTGGTGAGACACTGGAACAGGTTGCCCAGGGAGGTTGTGGATGCCTCCTCCCTGGAGGTGAGTTAGGATGAGGTCTTGTGCAGCCTGGGCTAGTGGGAGGTGTCCCTGCCCTTGGCAGGGGGATTGGAACTGGATGGTCTTTAAGGTCCTCTCCAATCCAAACCATTCTGTGATTCTAATATTGTCTGTAGATGATGAAGGGACTTGAACATTTCTCCTGGGAAGAAAGACTGAGAGACCTGGGGCTGTTCAGTCTGGAGAAGAGAAGGCAAGGCTGAGAGGGGATCTCATCAATGTCTATAAATATCTGAGGGGTGGCTGTCAAGATGAAGGTGCCAGGCTCTTCTCAGTGCTGCCCAGTGATAGGATTAGGAATAATGGGAATAAGCTGGAACCTAGGAAGTTCCACCTCAACTTGAGGAAAACCTTTGCAGTGAAGGTGCTGGAGCCCAGGAGCAGGCTGCCCAGAGAGCTCCTTCCCCACGTGGATACATCCCTGTGTGACCTGCCCTAGGTGATCCTGCTTTGGCAGGGGGGTTGGACTCCAGAGGTCCCTTCCAACCCCTACCATTCTGTGACTCTGTGATTTAAATGACCTGAGTCCTAAGTGTGTCAGAGGCTGGTTTAGCCCTTAAAGGGTATAATTGGTTTCCGACACCCAGGAACTCTCTCAGACGTGGTTTAACTGAATTTACTTCTGTAGAGGGAGTTCTTATTAGCACTGATCAGCACAGCAGCCCTCTTACAGAGGCTTCAAAACAGGTGTGTATTTGTTATGTCCCCGAGCAAAGTCTTTACATTCAAATAAAACTACAATTAGTGCTAGCAACATTAGCAAGCATTCTAGAATGAGGCTGGTAGGGGAGAATGGATCCATGAAGATAAAACCCTGGAATCTGTGGGATGTCTGCCTGGGAAGAAACAATGAAACAAGTCAGAATGACTGGATGAATTCCTGTGTGGACTACTCTAAGTGATCCTACTTTGGCAGGGGGGTTAGACTCGATGATCTCTTGAGGTCCCATCCAACCTCTAATGTATTGTGATACTGTGACTGATGCTGATGGTGAGGGGGGGTGGCTGCTGCTGACCTGAACAGTCTAGCTGGGAATAAAGTAAAGAAATGTCTGAGCTGGCATAAGACAAGAGTGTGTTTTCAGAGGGGGAGGAGGACTCTGGAGGTTCTGATGGACTATCTTTGGTGGGTTTTTTTTGGTAGAGAGGAAATATTTGTCCAGCACAAATACACTGCAGATCCAAATTACATTTTCCCTAATCTATCCTTACTGGGGATGCAAACTACTTGTAGAGAGCTGTGTAGCCAATGGGCTGTGGTAGTGAACATATAGAATAATAGGCAATACCTACATTTCTTGTACAAGAATCATACTGGAGATTAAATAATTTTCCTTACAGCTGGTTTTGCCTCCTCTGTGTAGAACAAAGTCTTCCCCTGTTGTATGGCAGTGTTGAATTCAAGGGAGGCATTGTTGTTTGTTTGTTTTTTTCCTGGGGAATGTACCTGGTTTAACTGTCATCTGAGATTTTTGGGTTCACAGATTAGTTTTGCTGCTCGCTCCTTTCACCCCCACTCACTAGGGGCAGCGTTTTTAAGAATGAACAGCGACAACTTTGTTTCTCGGTTACGTCTACTTTAACTAACATCTAATCCTCTTAGCTTTTATACCTTCACAAACAGGGATTTGTTTGGCTGAAAACTTTTAATTAGCCCAATCACATGGAGCAGGCATTTAACAACCCCAGGGCTAACCTATTTCAGACATCAGAGGTGTCTCACTACCAGCCTGGGAGAGCTAATTCTAGGAGCCCTGTCCTGCAGGCTGCAGAACTTGAATAACAAGTTTGGTAAGCAGCTGGCACCCAGTTTTTCTACATAAGTGGGCAACATTCTTTAAGGGTAACTTGCTGCTCCAAACATTGTTTTGTGCTCCTTTGCTAGCCCCCTCTTTCTACTCTCCCTCCAAAGCAGCCTCTCAGTTAGTGCTTGCACAAGTCAGCCCAGCTCTGAAGAGGGTTGAGGACCTTCTCACGAGTTTGGAAGGAGCTCTGAAGACCTGGCAGGTCACTGGATAAATAAATAACATTAGCAGACCAAGCGAGAATTGAACTCACTGAACTTTTGATCTCAGTCCTTCGGATCCAGAAGAAAGGCTGCTGGAGCAGCATCTGGGTCCTAACCCAGGAAGCACAGGGTCACTGCTGTGGGGCAGGCAAGGCTGGGGAGGGAACCTCGGTGCCCATGGGACCTGTGCTGCTCTGGTGCGTGAAATCGAATGAGAAAAGGAGCGGCTCTCAGAGAGCGGAAGAATGGGCACCGGTGAAAAAGCAGGAATCAGGGCTTGCATAATGTGCTAAGCATGGAATTATTAACTACAGATTAGCTCTGCTGTACAGCCAGGGCCACGGCCCTGCAAAGCCCACCCGTGAGCAGACCTAAGTGATTCTCAGGTCCAGGCTGTTCCTTCAGAACAGAATCACAGAATCAACCAGGTTGGAAGAGATCATCAAGTCCAACCAATCACCCAACTCTAACTAATCAACCAGACCATGGCAATAAGTGCCTCATCCAGGCTTTGCTTAAACACCTCCAGGGACACTGACCCCACCACCTCCCTGGGCAGCCCATTTCAATGGCAAATCTCTCTTTCTGTGAAGAACTTCTTTCTAAGATCAAGCCTAAGCTTCGCCCTGCACAGCTTGGGACTGTGTCCTCTTGTTCTGTTGCTGGTTGCCCAGGAGAAGAAATTAACCCTCACCTGGCTACAACCTCCCTTCAGGTAGTTGCAGAGAGCAATGAGGTCTCCCCTGAGCCTCCTCTTCTCCAGGCTAAACAACCCCAGCTCCCTCAGCCTCTCCTCACAGGGCTGTGCTCCAGACCCCTCCCCAGCCTTGCTGCCCTTCTCTGGACACATTCCAGCATCTCAACATCTTTCTTAAACTGAGGAGCCCAGAACTGGACACAGCACTCAAGGTGTGGTCTAACCAAGTGCTGAGTACAGGGCAGAATGACTTCCCTGCTCCTGCTGGCCACAGAATTCCTGATCCAGGCCAGGATTCCATTGGCCTTCTTGGCCACCTGGGCACACTGCTGGCTCATGTTCAGCCTACTGTCAACCAGCACCCCCAGCTCCCTTTCTGCCTGGCTGCTCCCCAGCCACTCTGTCCCCAGCAGGGATCCTGCAGGGCTACCTGGAGCATCTGACACTGCTCCTCAGGCAAGTCTCTGGGGGAAATGAGCTATGTTCTAATTGGCTGAGACTGGAGGGAGACTCTAAGAGTGGTGGCTAGCAGGGGTATGGGGAGACCTTATTGCTGTCTACAACTACCTGAAGGGAGGTTGTTGCCAGGTGGGGATTGGTCTCTTCTCCCAGGCAACCAGCAACAGAACAAGAGGACACAGTCTCAAGCTGTGCAGGGGCAAGTTTAGGCTTGATCTTAGAAAGAAGTTCTTCCCAGAAAGAGAGATTGCCCATTGGAATGGGCTGCCCAGAGAGGTGGTGGAGTCACTGTCCCTGGAGGTGTTTAAGAAGAGACTGAATGGGGCACTTAGTGCCATGGTCCATCCCCAGGGGGGTTGTGGAGTCTCCTTCTCTAGAGACTTTCAAAACCCACTATCCTAGGACTATCCTAGGTGATCCTGCTTTGGCAGGGTGGTTGGACCTGATGATCTCTTGAGGTCCCTTCCAACCTCTGATATACTGTGATACTCTGTGGTCTAGTTGATTAGCTAGGGTTGGGTGATCAGTTGGACTTGATCTTGGAGGTCTCTTCCAACCTGGTTGATTGTGTGTGATTCTGTGGCTTTGTTGTGCTTTTCTAGCAGTTGTGTAGTGTTCTCCTCTGTTGTGTATCTTCCTCACTATGGAGTTTTCAGGACACCTGTGCCAGTTGCAGTGATGCTGACCAAGTCACCCCCATTTAGTGTGCTGCTGTGGAGTTGTTTTTGGCCTATGTTCTCATCTTGCACTTGCTTTGGAACATCTCAAAACATAGTAGAAATGAATAACTGAGAAATAATGTCAACATTTTCAAAGATGCAGGAGAGGTAAGCCCTCAGCATCTACCATTTTCAGCCCTGACTTTGCAAGGTACTCAGAGCTTGCCTAGACATCATCTTTAACTGATTGCCAGTTAACCTAAGGTATAAATTCATGTGTCCTCACATTCTCCACCTGTTCTTTCCTGGTGCTTGCTGCTCCTCTTTAGGATCTCAGACTTAACTCTCAGAGCCAAGTGGGCCTGCCTCAGCAGGGGACCAGATGCCTGGAAGGTTTGTGTAGTGAGCAGGTACAAGGTGCTCTTGGGATGCCTTAGCACACATAGATCTGGCTGGAAAAAACTGGCCAAGCTGGTTTTCATAGATGTGATTGTGATGAGCTGTCCCTACTGTAAACAATTAAAAATGCCTTCTTGTCCCTGGATGGGAAGAGAACCAGGTAGTCATATGGTGCATGTGCAAAAGCAGGATAAACATATTTGGCTGTGTTCTAACTAGGTATAAAATCCACTTTTAAAGCTAATCATTCTGATGAACGGATGTAAAATCAGTTGAAAGTATTTTGCCTGAACAAGACCTGCATGATCAGGCAGAATTTCCATCACAGGACACTTACTGAGAGAAGTTAAAAGAGCAAAAACATGAACTGTCAGAAGTTGTTCCTTAGGGAGGCAGCTTTTAATAGAAGTCTGCCTTCTGAGCTCATCCTGAGCTTTTGGCTTTCAGGGGGCTCACAGAGTTCATCCAGTTGGGTTACTTATCTCAGTAGCATCACAGGCAGACATCTGCAGATACCAATGAATCTGTGACTCTTGATGATGTTCATATCATTAAAACATCTACTGCAAGCCATAAGCCAAATGAAAATGTGGCAGAGTGATGTGATGGGAGACATGATGTCAGGCAGCATAATTAAAAGCTAGTGATCAGTTGGATTTGATGATCTTGGAGGTCTCTTCCAGCCTGGTTGATTCTGTGAAAGCACCTGAATAATGAGGCCATTTTAGCTTTAATAGCCCAAGTTTAGTACATCAAGTAAAGCAAAATCTTCACTGCTTCACTCAGCACCAAGTCAAGGGCAATTGTGGGAATTCAGCACTTACATGCTGGCAATTCAATATTTGGGATCACTGGCACACACCAAGCTTTGCATGGATGCTTCCCCTCAGCACTTTCGATCTCCAGCCAGTGAGCGTGGGGTGAAGCTTCTCAATGAAGACGTGGAGGGAGCTTGGGCAACAAGGACATTGTACTGAATTCCCTGATCCCTTGGAAACATGCAGCCAAAATGTGTGTGTGATACTCAGCTTCTGGCTGAGTGGAGGTCTCTGATTCAGGTCTGTGACATCCCAGGTGATGTGGAGGACGTGGATGAGGGTGAGCTGCTCACTGTCTCTTCCAATGCCAGAGGTAATGACTTAGTCAAAGCTGTGGGAGCCATTTTCAGGAGGTGTTTCTCCACACAGCAAACATTAGAAACTCTTTGCCAAAGGGTGTGATGACTGCAGCAAATTTTGCAGCCATTCAAGGGGTGACTGGGCAAGCGCTCAGAAGAGAGGTCCCCCACTGGGCAAAGTAGATCAGGCTCAAGGAGTCCCCTGAGCTGAAGGTAGTCAGAGGCTGGAAGAGGACTTTCAGGAGAGATCACACTTGCCCTGCTCTTGCTCTTCTCTACTGGTCAGTCTGTGGTCTCTGCTGCAGGCAGATTACTGCTCTACAAGGGCCCCATAAATCTGAAATAATAACAATGTCTTATTGGAATAATGAGCAAATTCTGTGCTGATTTTCTCATGAGTAGATGAATTCAAGGTGCTGTCTTTCTGTCTGTGCCTGAGCTGGACAGGAGAGCACTGCAGGGAGCAGTGGTACCAACTACCTGTGGGGAATTAGGTCTCTCCCTCAGCTCTACCACAGCTGTAGGTACCAGATGCAGAGAGAGATATCAGGGCTCAGTGGCAGAAACATTGTCTGATGATCCAGTAAGGTGCAGGCTGAGTTCTTTGAAGCCATGCTAACCACATGTTATTTGTGCTAGAAAGATTTTTTAACCCTATTAAACTGTTTTTTGTGCTAAAAAGGTTTTTTAGTCCTATTAAACTAGCCTGGAAAGATTGACTTAGCTGAAAGCACCTTCTTCTCTGTGTCCCCTACCCCCTTTGTCCCTCTTTCTATGCATACAAAGACTCAGAATTGAGCCCTGTGCTTTCTTTCATGAAACTAAAATATTTTTTTGCCAAATTTATGGATTAAAAAAATGACCTCAGGTTCTTCCTTTATCCTCTAAATAAGTCAAACACCCTTCAGAGCAATACAGAGAAACTTGTATTGCCCTTGTGCTTGAGAGCATATCGGAGGGAATGTTGTACTAGCAGTTTAAATTAACTTGCTTATCTTCAGACAACCAGGGGGAAAAAAAAAGGCATTATTTCTCCCCCTCCTTTACAGTGCAGCAATGATGAGCACCTTGTTAAAGCATGGCACATCAGTGTAATTCCATTGCCTGAAAGTCTGAAGCTGTGAGGAGGAGAGACTCTGACCAGCTGATTCTGGCCCCCTGTGTTTTGTTGGTTTATAATCTGTGTGCTGATGTGGCACAGTACAAAGAATATATGCTATGAAATCAGGAAAAAAAAAAATCACTTTGAGACTCCTATTGCTGAGGACATAAAATAAAAATTGTAATTGTACAATATTGTAATTTTAAAAAAATTAAATTAAATACTCACAGAGATTGGAAGGGACCTCCAAAGATCATCTAGCCCAACCCTTCTGCCAGAGCAGGGTCACCTAGAGCAGGTCACACAGGAACCCATCCAGGCATGTTTTGGATGTCTCCAGTGAAGGAGACTCCACAACCTCTCTGAGCAGCCTCTTCCATTCTTTTGTCACCCTCACAGCAAAAAAGTTTTTCTTTATGTTCACATGGACCCTCCTCTGCTCCAGCTGGCATCCATTGCCTCTTGTCCTATCACTGAGCAGAGCCTGGCTCTGTCTTCCCAACACTGCCCTCCACATCTTCATAAACCTGAATGAGGTCACCTTTCAGCCTCCTCTTCTCCAAGCTACAGAGCCCCAGCTCCCTCAGCCTGTCCTCATAAGGGAGATGTTCCACTCCCTGCAGCGTCTTTGTGGCTCTGCACTGGACTCTTTCAAGAAGTTCTGGGAGGTCCTTGAACTGAGGGGCCCAGAACTGGACACAATATTCCAGATGTGGCCTCACCAGCCACTGAGTAGAGGGAGAGAAGAACCTCTCAGCCTACTAGCCACACTGCAGATGTTGTGTACACATACAAAATCATGAGGACTGCTTCAAATATTAGGTTCTCAAACACTGGAGGAGGCTCCCTAGGGAGGTGGTTGAATCCCCATCCCTGGAGGTGTTTAAAAGTGGCAGAGATGTGGTGCTGAGGGCCATGGTTTAGCACCAGACTTGGTAGAGTTGATCTTAAAGGTCTCTGCTCTGATCTGGTGAGACCCCACCTGGAGTAATGTGTCCAGTTCTGGAGTACCTATTACAGGAAGGATCTGGAGGTGCTGGAAGGTGTCCAGAGAAGGGCCATGAGGATGATCAGAGAGCTGGAGCTCCTCTCCTATGAGGACAGACTGAGAGAATTGGGACTATTCAGTTTGAAGAAGAGAAGGCTCTGAGGAGACCTTCTTGTGGCCTTCCAGTATCTGAAGGGGGCTACAAGAAAGCTGGGGAGGGACTTTTTAGGGTGTCAGGGAGTGACAGGACTAGGGGGAATGGAACAAAACTAGAAATGGGGAGATTCAGGTTGGATGTTGGGAAGAAATTCTTCACCATGAGGGTGGTGAGACACTGGAACAGGTTGCCCAGGGAGGTGGTGGAAGCCTCATCCCTGGAGACTTTTAAGGCCAGGCTGGATGTGGCTGTGAGCAACCTGCTGTAGTGTGAGGTGTCCCTGTCCATGGCAGGGTTGGAACTAGATGATCCTTGAGGGGGTTGGAACTAGATGATCCTTGAGGCCCCTTCCAATGCTAACAATTCCATGATTCTCTGATTTTCCAAGCAAAATGATTCCATCTTTCTGTGATTCTAAACATTTGAACAAATGCACGTCATCATAAACTGTGAGTTTCCTTTCTGTGGCTGTGAGGATTTTGGGGCACTTTTCAAATGGAGGTTTTATCTGGACAGCTCTGTGCTGCCTGGGATACAGGCTTGGAGAAAAGCTTTTGGAGATGGTACCTGCACTTTTGAAAGTTGTATTCACTGCTACAACAAGCTTAGGTTTTGTCTCAGAGGGTCTAAAGCAACTTCTTCCTGATACTAATCACATTGCTTAATGCTCTGTTGTGAAGCCCTCAGAGGACAAGCAGGGTGTAAGAACATATCTGAAATAGTGCAACTACCTTGACTGTAGTGGAATTATGCTAATTAGATCTAATGAACAATGCAGACTCATTAGGTTAAAAGAAGCTGTCTCCCATCATAATCTGATATCCCAAACAACTGGGTGGATTCTGACTGATGCATTAATTTGCATGGCTGAGCACTGCATTGTTTTTATTTTAGGCTAGAAATGCCAGCATTTGACTTGGATATTGCTTCTGGATCTTTCTCACAAGGCAAAACAAAAGAAAAAAAGTCCTTGGAGACAGATTTCCAAAAGAATATCACCAATAATATGAAAGGGGTGAAACCTTTGGGTTTGTTGAGTTTGGGTTTTTTTTTTTGAGTGATTGCTATAGTCCCACCATTTCTTTCTTCACTCAACTGGAATAAAATCAGTAGAAAATTTAATTTCTAGAAATCTGTTTCCCAGGGATATGTGTTTTAAATGAGGCTGTGCAGAATTCCTTTCAAGTTCCCTGGAATATCACTTACCTGCTTATCTTCCTGCACATAGGTCTTCACATGGGCATACAGATGGCAAGGGAGGGATTTTAGCAAAGTTGAGGCAACACAAGCCCTTGCTTCCATTTCCAGTTACAGTGTGGAAGGGACAGAGCATCCAGGACTAAACAAATCACAGAATCACAGAATCACAGAATCACAGAATCACAGAATCATAGAATGGTCTGGGTTGGAAGCAATCTCCAAAGGTCATCTAGTCAAGTCCTCTCTGCACTAAGCAAGGACATCCTCAACTAGATCAGGTTGCCCAGAGCCCTGTTGAGCCTCACCTTGAATGTCTCCAGGGATGGGGCCTCAACTACTCCCCTGGGCAACCTGTTCCAGTGTTCCACTACCCTCATGGTAAAGAACTTGTGTTGGCTTGTCTCCTACAGCACCCAAGGGTTGCTAACCTAGGGCATGCTCACTAGAAATTAATTCTCTCAGAACACTCAGCAGCAGCTCCAGTGGCTGCAGAAGCCCAGAAGCATGCAGAGCTCCTGACAGCCAGCAGCCTCATGAGTATCACAGAGCTGGAGGGAGACTCTGGAGCAGCTCTGGGATTTTAAATCCATCTCTTTCACTTCTTCCCCTTAGAGACAGAGTATCCTGGGTGGGAGACCTGCATGCCAGAGGATGCTGCCACTTTCATTTCTGTTCCTTAAGAAAGAATGCCATCAATGAGATGCAAATACCCAAAAGCATTGACTCACACACTGTTGAAAATGAAGTTCCAGCAAGTGTTAATCCATCTGCCATTTTCTGCAGAGGATCACTGCAGGCTCTGCCACACAGTCTGCAGACTGATTCATAGCCTGGAATTTCAGGCTCACACACTGAGCAATCCCAGAGGCTTATATTCATCACCACTCTGCCTGGTGCACATTTTTTCTTGGGTAGGCTTAGCACTGTAAGAATATGGTGATTGACACTGATGATTTACTTAACTGCAAGCAAATGAAATTATATTCCACCTCTCAATAGAATGGCATCAGCCAAGAACCAGAAATGGGCTCAGTCACTGGGATTTAATCAGTGAGTGAACTGTAGCATCCATCATAAGAGCACCTAAGTGTCAAGTGTTCAAGTGAAGAATAGCAACAAACCCACGAGGTGCAATTAGTCTTCCTCTGTGCTTCTGTTTGTTTGTTTGTGCTGGGTGAGTTGCCCTCACTTGTTTGTATCCAGAAGTGACATTGTTCCAACATGCCACTGCCTTCCTTGCTGAGAGCAGCCTGGTGTGAAGAAACACCTTAACCTTTCCCCTAAATGTGTTGGGGTTACAGGGCAGCCCAGCCTGGCAGCAGAGTGCTCCCCAGCTGACTGCCACCCTCCTGGCATCCTCACAGCCACGCTGGAAGCTAATGCTGGGTTGGGGGCAGGACCACAGGAGATCCACCCTGCTGGCAGACTCTCAAGCTCAGCTCTTAAACTGGTGCCCCAACCCAGAAATGAACTTGCAGAGAGGAATGAGGCTGGCCAGAGGTGGTGCTGGCTGGTAGGGCAGGGCAGGCTCTCACCATCTGCATGCCATAGGTCTGCAAACGGCACCGTGGCAGAACTTCTCACCTTGGCTCAGACAGGCTCAGTGTCTAGCAGGAGGTAATTTGTTCTTTTTAGTGAAGCAAACACAAGGGTCAAAGAGGAAATTTGCAGACACAGCCTTGTCTGGCACTAAACTAAACACAGCAGAGATGTTGCTCTTTGTTGTGCTGGACCTGTTTTCAGCCTCTACAGATTTTTTTTGAGCAATGATGTGTCCCTGTGTCCTACCTGAGCAGTGGAGTGAGGGTATGGAAGCATTATTCTAATTCCATGGAAGCACTATTCTTCTTCTAGATGCTTTTATTATTTTAATAATGAAATAAATTAGAGCTTTCTGGTTTTTCCTAGGAAGAATGGTGCTTGCTGCTTGTACTCTTGGAGTACTTTAGTAAGAAGAAAATCCTTACAAGTGGTCAGGATGCATGCAGCTGGCTGATGTGTGAGATCAGATAAATGGGTGCTGTCTCTCAAAAGGCCCCCAGTAACCTTACTGAAACCAAATCTTTCTCTCTTTCTTTCTTTCTTTCTTTCTTTCTTTCTTTCTTTCTTTCTTTCTTTCTTTCTTTCTTCTTTCTTTCTTTCTTTCTTTCTTTCTTTCTTTCTTTCTTTCTTTCTTTCTTTCTTTCTTTCTTTCTTTCTTTCTTTTTTCTTTCTTTCTTTCTTTCTTTCTTTCTCTTTCTTTCTTTCTTCTTTCTTTCTTTCTTTCTTTCTTTCTTTCTTTTCTTTCTTTCTTTCTTTCTTTCTTTCTTTCTTTCTTTCTTTCTTTCTTTCTTTCTTTCTTTCTTTTTCTTTCTTTCTTTCTTTCTTTCTTTTTCTCTCTTTCTTTTTTCTTTCTTTCTTTCTTTCTTTCTTTTCTTTCTTTCTTTCTTTCTTTCTTTCTTTCTCTCTTTCTTTTTTCTTTCTTTCTTTCTTTCTTTCTTTCTTTCTTTCTTTCTTCTTTCTTTCTTTCTTTCTTTTTTCTTTCTTTCTTTCTTTCTTTTTCTTTCTTTTTTCTTTCTTTCTTTCTCTCTTTCTTTCTTTCTTTCTTTTTCTTTCTTTTTTCTTTCTTTCTTTCTCTTTCTTTCTTTCTTTCTTTCTTTCTTTCTTTCTTTCTTTCTTTCTTTCTTCCTTCCTTCCTTCTTTCCTTCCTCCCTCCCTCCCTCCCTCCCTCCCTCCCTTCTTTCCTTCCTTCCTTCTTTCCTTCCTCTCTTTCTTTCTTTCTGTCTTTCCTTCTTTCTGTCTGTCTTTCCTTCTTTCTTTCTTTCTTTCTTTCTTTCTTTCTTTCTTTCTTTCTTTCTTTATTACTATCTTTCTTTATTTCTTTCTTTCTTTCTTTATTTCTTTATTTCTTACTTTCTATCTTTCTTTTTCTTTCTTTCTTTCTTTCTTTCTTTCTCTTTCTCTCTTTCTTTCTTTCTTTATTTCTTTCTTTCTTTCTTTCTTTCTTCTTTCTTCTTTCTTTCTTCTTCCTTTCTTTCTTCTTCTTTCTCTTCCTTCCTTCCTTCCTTCCTTCCTTCCTTCCTTCCTCCCTCCCTTCCTCCCTCCCTCCCTCCCTCCCTTCTTTCCTTCCTTCCTTCTTTCCTTCCTCTCTTTCTTTCTTTCTGTCTTTCCTTCTTTCTGTCTGTCTTTCCTTCTTTCTTTCATTTTTGCATTTCTACCTAATCATTTCACACCCTGTTCTCCTTCAGAGCTGAAAACACAGTGTGGAAATACTTGAGCAAATGAGCTGGGGGTCTTTCAAGGGAAAGGCTGTGCAAGTATAAGCCATTAATACATTTAGAAGCCAACAATCATGTAACTGCAATATGAAATAGTGACTGTCACTGCACACTACTTCAGGATTAATTCAGGGGACCTACAAGAAAGCTGGGGAAGGACTTTTCAGGGTGTCAGGTAATGATAGGACTGGGGGGAATGGAAGAAAAATGGAAATGGGTAGATTCATATTGGATGTTATGAAGAAATTCTTCCCCATGAGGGTGGTGAGACACTGGAACAGGTTGCCCAGGGAGGTGGTGGAAGCCTCATCCTTGGAGGTTTTTAAGGCCAGGCTGGATGTGGCTCTGAGCAACCTGATGTAGTGTGAGGTGTCCCTGCCCATTGCAGGGGGGTTGGAACTGGACCTTGAGGTCCCTTCCAACCCTCACAATTCTATGATTCTATGAAATACCAATCAAGTTTGGGTTTAGACTCAGATGTGCTAAGTTGCAAAAGGAAAAGGAGAGTAAAACTGATCATGAAAAACCCCTGTTCTCAAGTTTGCAATACTTAGCCAGCTGCTTAGTATCCTTCCTAAGACATCTTTCTTATAAATCCAGTGATATTTGGACTGTTGGTAATCCTTAAAATATGCTTTTTCTCCTCTCTTCACAATGGTCTGTAACACCCTTTTAGTTCTCTGAGTGTGTGTGTTCAGCACAACAGTTTCCATAAGCTCAAGCTGCATCAGGGGAGGTTTAGGTTGGATAGTAGAAGAAATTTCTTGACTGAAAGGGTTCTCAGACACTGGAACAAGCTCCCCAGGGAGCTGATTGCATCTCCATCAGTGGAGGTGTTTTAAAGCCACAGAAGTGTGGTGCTGAGAGACATGGTTTAGCACCAGACTTGGTAGAATGGTTGGACTTGATGATTTTAAAGGTCTTTTCCAAGCAAAACCAATCTATGATTCTATTCCCCAACCTTTACAAAACAAAACAAATCCAGTTGCCAATGGCTGATGTGCAGTACCATAAAAATGACCCAAGCAGAAGTTCACAACACAAGCAAAACTTCAATACTCATGAATAAACAGAGCTGTGTAGGATCAAATGCATCCTTTCATTTCAGGTGTTTAAATCCTCACTGGTTAGAGGACTATTTTGAATCTACAGAGCCAAAGATCTGGCTCTGGAGTAGGGGCAGCTCCATTGAAATGCAAAGTGTTGTCCTCAGAGAGTTTGGGGTTTTTTTTCTATGCAGAATTCTTGCAGGAACACACCAGTCCTGAGAGCAGACTCTGTGCTTCCACTTTTAACATAAATCACATCCAAGCCTCAAATCTGCACTGTAGCCTGCAGGTAAGCTGGACTGAGAGCCAGCCAACCACACACAGCTGCACCTGTGCTTAGACATAGGAAATCACTCCACTGAAAGACACTGATGGGATCACAGAATTGTTTTGGTTGGAAAACACCTCTGAGGTCATCCAGACCAACCATTGACCTAACACCACCACGGCCATGAAACCATGGCCCGAAGTGCCACATCTACATGTTTGTGAATGCCTCCAGGGACAGTGACTCCACCACCCCCCTGGGCAGCCTGTTTCAATGCCTGACTGCCCTTGCTGTATCGAACAGCTCCTGACTTCATGGTAGTGAGCAGAGACCACTCTGTGTCAGCTCTCAAAACACAGAGACTGCCTGTGCTGAAAGGTTAGAATGTGGATTTTGCAGAATGTGGTGAGAAGTTTTGGAATTATTACAATATGTATGGACAAGGTGGATTTTGTCACTCAGGAGCCTGAATCAGGATTTTCCTCCTAACATTGCTATGAGCCTCAGGACAGCTAGATTGCAGATCACTGTTGCACTGATCCCAGAAAATGCATCAATGTGCTTGCCAGGGTAGGCATTACAGATTGATTTTTCTCTTTTTTTTTTCCCCTCTTAAATCATTCCTTTGCATGGAAAAACAGATCTACTTTGAGCATTAATGGAAGATCTAAAAAAAAAAATAAAATAATAGAAGTACCATAAAACCACTCTGGGAAACTGGCTAAACACTGCAGTTTTCTGGTACAGAACATTGTGTTACTCAGTTCTCCAGCTTGCACACAATGGATGGGAACACTACAAGCATAAAGTACTACTGGTTGTGTGTGCAAAGGAGTAAGTGATATCT